>NC_081413.1:306875351-307040351 GCF_030272615.1 Cryptomeria japonica
GAATGGCCTCTATGTGGTTCCTAATCCATTATATGAAGAAACAACTGAAGATTCAGATGATTTGAATGTTGCACCAATTTGTGGGTTGAATGGATATAGTGATCAGGAGGTTATATCTGATTCAATGTCATTTTATGAAAGGGAATATTCTTGTGAGGTTGATTATGATTATGTTGATGATTATGGTTCATGTGTTCTTGAATGTGACTTGCATGATAAAGGGTGCATTGATGTTGACCAACAGAGTGTATTTGTCCTTGTTCAAGATAGTTTATTTGAAACAAACATGATTGCTACCAAGGTTGTTAATATGATAGAATTAAGTGGTAGTCTGAGAGATAAGTCATCTATGGAATCAAAAGTGTTTATGTAGGATGAAACCTCTGAAGGTTTACGTAATATGTATGAGCATGAACATGATGATTGGCTCTTTGATATGTAGACTTGTGTTGAGGTAGAGATAGATGATTGAAGTTGTATGGTTGAACCTGAATATATTGAGTTTATGAATCAGTCGGATATGTTTTGTATTGAATATGATATTTAGGATGACAAGGAAGGATCCCACATTATATGTGAATGTTTGCTATGTGGTAAGAATGAAAAATGTACTGCAGATTACATAATGACATTCAATGTTGGGAGTGCTGCCAAGATTCAGTACGGCAAAACAATAAATTATGTCATCTATAAAATTTATGGCCAGATTATATTCAATAATATTTTCAGATGGATCATACTATCGTGTGATGAAAATTAATTTTTTGATAAAGGAAAGTATTGGTTTTATCTTTTTGGTGTCCCGGGGCCACCAAACATACATTTGGTTTGATTTTCATTTAATTGACTCTGTTGCCTATTGGAATATGCACATGGTCTCCTTCTACCAGAGATCTGGATCATTGCCATGCCCATACGGGGTGTGCATCCCCAACTAGAGTCGTTATTAGTACCCTCAAAGTTTCTCAAATTTTGAGGACTCAATGGGAAGGTCTAAATGGTGTTCCTGTGAAAATTCAAATTTCCTATTAGTGGGTATGTTTTATTTTATTGGTGACTTTTTGTCCCAGTTACCCATGCCTTAAGCTATGTTTTTATGGGCCGCTCAGCATTTAAAACTAGCCCCATAATTCTAGTGTACCCTCTTGGTCGGTCATGTTCTCAAAAGGTCCCCCATATGAGTTGGAATAATTTGAGTGTTTCATCAAAATTTCCATCTAATGTGGCAATGTAAATGTGTTATGGAGTAGAAATCAAGACTCAGGGAGGGGAGAAAGGCCATCTTGTTGAGCCCTGAGTAAATGTTTGCTCAGACAATTGGTGAGGTGTTCTGAGGATTTGGCCAAGAGATGAACAAATGTTGTAGCTTGGGGCTCAGTGAAGTAAATTTTGTATCTAAGTGAGCCTCAATTTGTATTCAAAATGACATGAGCTCGGTGGGGCAATTTTGCGCACCTCGTTGAGATCTCGAGTCAATCATGCTATGATTAAATATATAGAGGAATGTGGTAAAGAAATGATGAGTCGAAAAGGTTCAGAACTCGTTGAGAAGGATTTCTTTCTATAGCCAAGAGTCCAAGTAGGCAAGAGATAATGTAATGTGATGAATGGGAAGTAATGTGTCATATCAGAATTTAGGTGGAATTGACTCGTCAGGAGGAAGAGTAAGATGGAATAGTTGGAAATTAAACACGGAGTTGTCACTTTATACAAGATCCTGATAAATTATTTAAATTTGAATAATTAACCATGTTGTCAAAATTTCAGGAGTGTCCTAGTGGAGTTGTAAAAGCCCAAAAGGCATTGGTGCAAAGGATACTGTAGCTATTGAATTTTGTACATATGTCAGAAAATCAATGTTAATATGGACGTCTCACACAAGTTTCCCACAAGAAAAAGATGAAAGGACTTATTTGCATGAGTAAATGCAATATGCAGATAAGATCAAATGTGTGGGCCTAGTAGTTGGCCATCACCTTTGTATGTTTCAATCAAAGTGTACAATTGAAGAAACACAATAACTTATATATATATATATAGAGAGAGAGAGAGAGAGAGCATTATAAGAATAAACTTGTGATTGTCAAATCATGATTAGAAGGTTGTGAGATGAAGTCTGTGAGTGTCACAATCACATCCTAGCCCAGGAGAACCTATTTGAAATGGATTGTGCTGCAAAATGTATGCAGAAACCTTGAAGATGGATGCATTAAGAAGCTACTGTGTAGTCAAAGGGGTATTGAAAATGCATACAGTTGCCAGTGAAGAACAAGAAGCTCAAAGTGCACGTGCAAGACAGGCTTACAACTTGCAAATAATTTTGATCTCTCTGGCAACAAAATTCTCCCCTTAGAATGAGTGAGTTGTGGAGATAGCAAAGGGTGAAGACATAGCTGATGCAGTTTTGGAGCCTTGCAATCCTCCTTTATGGAATTTCTCAAAGTTCTCCACTGTCGGGAAGAACAATGAGAATCTTGCATCCTGGTCTCCTCTGCATCAATGAGCACACATGGTCATTGGAAACTCAGCATAGTTTTTGGTTCTCATGGAAGCACTTTGACCTTGGATCCAAAGCTTTCATGTGTGATTGGTCGTGTAGTTTCACTTCAAGACAAAAATAGAGGCAATTGGTTCTAATGAGTCATATCTTTTGCAAAGGGGCTAATTAGGTAAATAAATAGGACACGTGTATAATGGCCTGATGCTTGTTACATTCCTTAATGTTATAAAAGGAATTCCAAGGCTATAGAAGAGGATTCTAAAACAAATTGTATCTTGGGCAGGTAGAGGAAAGATTGTATGTTTATCTAGGGTTTCGAGTAATTTCACAAAGAAAGAAGGCTTCTCTTCCATTTTGTAAATCTCAACTAGTAATGGACAAGTATGCTTTGAATATTGCAGAGATTGTCTCCCCTTGTATTTTCAAAACTCACACTAATTAATATGTTGAGGATATTTTGATTCATCTTGATATTTCTTTATCAGTATGTAATTGTGTTGTTGGGTTTCCTTCAAGGAAGGAATTAAATTTTGTTTGCATGTTACAATGAGTTTCAGAGATGTCAAATGAATTAACAAGAATGGTTGATGCAATTTATATGTTGAGTGGTGTAAATGTTAAACATTAATGCTTTGAGAGATCACTAGTTAGAGTTGTTTTACAATGTGGGTTTGTTCTCTGAATTTGTGGGTATGACTATGTTCCCTTGGATATGCATTGGACTACGAATGTTGCTTAAGAATTAGTTTTAGAAGCATCTCTTAAGAATTATTTATTTTTCCCTTTCTTTCTTTCTTTGTGAAATTTTTAAAGGGTAAATTTCAATATGTGTGCTTGGTATTCCCTTGTAACCTTTGAGCAGTGCATGTATAGTTTTCTCAATCAGATTTCAAAGCTTGTGGGATTAGGGTTATGTACAGGGTAATTGTGAAATTTTCCCCTACAACTGAGAAACATCTACCAGTTGTGAACTTGTATGATTGTAACATTTAGAAACACATTGAACATGCAAGTCCAATATAGGAATATCCTCCTGAGTTAGGTAGAGCTTGAAGTGGAGAAGGCTTGATAGAGCCTTGTTGTGTTGTGTTTTCTTGTCTTCAACCTATTGATGGTGCAAATTGAATGTTGTGGGTTCAATTCCCTAGCCTAGGGCTTTATAATTTCCTTAGGGTTGGAGGTAGTAGGAAAATATTCAACAGAACTAGAAGTTGTTGAGGGTTCCATAAGTTATAGGAATTCACTTGTGCTTTGACTCAAGGAGCTTGGAAAACACACATCTTTATCAATGATCAAGGGTTTCAAAGGAACTCAAAACTCCATCAATAGTTTCTAGTTTTTCCAAAACTACTCCCTTTATCATCCATAGGAAAATGGACACACCTGAGTCTAATAACATATGTATCATGAACATCATAAAAAATGCTCCAGATGTAAATAAGAAAAGTTGGAATGATAAGCTGAAATTTGTTGTTTGGGTAGATAGAATGAACTACAATAAAGCTATTAGTAGGAATTCATTTGAATTGATTTATGGCACAAAGGTCAGACTATTGATCAACATTGAATTACCAATGTACAAACCGGTGTAGAAAATTAAAGGGGAAGAAAAGGATGCCATTTCCCAAATAATGCATGAACTAATCGAGTTAGAAGAAGCCAAGAGGGTTTCTCGAGAGAGGAATCTACTAAGACAACAAAAAATGAAATATCTCTTAGATAAGAAGGTTATCCAAAGGGAGTTTCAAGCTAAGGACATTGTCTTCATGTGGAACTTTAGATAAAAGGATTATAGAAAACATAAAAAAATTGATGTATCATGAGTTAGGCCTTACCAAATTTCTAAAAGATGTAGTCAAAGCACTTTTTATCTCAAGTCTTGATACAAATTTGAACATGGAACTTTCAATTCACAATCAACATCTCAAACATTGCTTTTATTGAGAGAGAGGTTCTATGAACCTACTGTTGAAGATTGTTGTAGCAGTTGTGGTGTTATCATTTATGTCAACTCTCATTATTTAGTTGGCATTGATGTCTAATTTGGAGTCCATGTGTAGAAATGTTGCTAAGTTATTATGAAGTCCATCGTTGGATGTCAACACTCTATTTGGTTTTGATGTCTATACTCAGTGTGTTGTGGTGTCATTTATAATTGCACTTGTATGATGATGCTTATTATAACGATGTATTGAAGAATAATGATGGTGTTGAAATTCATGATTAGATGTCATGCCTACTTTGTTATCAATAGATGGTATCATATTAAGATGAGGATTAGAAGCATTGAGGATATGATGTTAATGGTCTTGTTCATACTACAGGTTGTTGTTCTATCTCTCTTGTTGCTCCCGAATGAGCAAATGCTACTACAAGGATATTTTGGTCTCCATAGGTTAGTGAAGTGTGTAAATGTAAGAAGGTGTTTTGAAGACTGTCTTGGAGACTACTCTACAATCCTCCACGCCTAAAGATATGGTCTTGTAGTTTGTGATTTTTCTTGTATGTGTTGTGGACATTGCACTCCTATTCTTTTAGGTCACTGTTGTTCCCACAAATGTTTTCTAGTCAATATAGTATATTGGTGGTTTGGTTGCTTATTAGGGTTGGAAAATGCTCTACATTTTTTTGCATTGTTGTTTTTGCTCCTACTACTTGGTGGACGTGCTCATATTTTTTCTATAGTGACTTAGTGCATATTTCAAGTGATAAAGTGTACTATAAGTATGTTTGACAATGTTCTATCTCATGGTTGTGTTTTCTAGCCTTTCAGGTATAAAGAACTAGATATTTATTTGAATGTGCTAGCTTATTTTGGCATGACAATGTGAAAGAAGTGTATGAGAATATTTTTTAGGGTTCATGGAATGTCTCTATATGGTCTACATGATAGTGGTTGATCTTTTTGGTGTCGCATATTGTCTAGAATTGGTTAGTGTGATTTGTGGTTGTTCTACCGACAAGGTCTATTCTCTTGCTTGCACTATACATTTGGGGGTCTATGTTGGCATTGTAGGATGTGATGAGTTGTCTTTGGGCCCTATTATGTCTCAACGTGAGCCACATTGTGCAAATTCATTTGGATGTATTTTTGGGCCAAATAGTAAAATGCTACATGTTTCATCTACACATTATTTTTTATGTTTGGGGTTGCATGAAAAGATATAATGAGTTGTTTTAGGTCCACTTTATCTCTTGGTTTGGACCTTTACTACAAATATGTTTTGGGGTCAATGCTTGTGTGTGTGTGTGTGTGTGGAAGATCAAATCAATTGCATGTGTGTGGATTATGAGATATGCAATGTAGTGCAGCAAAAGTGTGTGGTGGAAGTTTTGGGGTTGAATTGTCTAATGGTTGCTTGAAGCAATGAGTCAAAGGCAACTACATTCTAAGGAGTTTGTTGGAAGTTGTGAGTTGAAGGCTTATTCATTGTAATTCAAACTTTCATGTATCCTACTCTGAAATAGTGGATCTCTTTAGTAGGCCCTTGTATCTTGCTCTGAGGTAGTGGACCTTTTCAACAAGTCCTTCAAGGAGCAATGTGTTTCCTTAGGAAGTGAGCCTCAAAACAAATTGTAATATTGTTCTTATTAGTGAGGCTTTTCTCACTGTGACTTTTCTCTTGTTGGATTTTCCATGTGAATCTAGTGTTCTCTTGTGCATTGGTTTTCATTGCTTTATTTTTTATTGTTGTTGATCTATTTAAGAGTTTTTGAATTGTGCTAAAGGGTTTAATTTTCTAAGATACTAATTCACCCCCAATCTCAGTATCTGGGTGTGTTCAACACCTAGGTACATGTTTGTATTTTCTTGTTTGTTTATGTCTTGTTCTATAGATGGTGTTGTGTGTCTTTGTATAGTCATGATCCTTGTTTGATCATGATTTTGTGTCATTTGTCCAAATTCCCTCTTTGTTGTCTTATATGATGATTTTCTCTTGGAGTTCTAAATTCTCACTATTCTTACATGACACATAGGTACCCAACTAGAGCCAATGTTAGCATTTCATTTTCATTTCAAAGTAGTTTATTATATGCACTTTAATCCCATTTGTGCATTTGATCCTATCTCACCTACCATTGATAATCAATTTAATAAATCTGAGAAACTCTCATTAGGTCTCCTTGGTTGAAATCATGTCTAAATGTGTTCATTAAAAATAGTTTTATTTAAAAATCTCTTAATGAAATGTGTTGATGGGGTTGTTTGTGGTCAATACCCAAAAATACAACCCTTGTGATTTTAGGCCATTTTAGTTTTATAGAATTTGTAGAGATATTGAACATGTCCCTAGCTCACTTATTCCCTTAGGTTCTTGCATCTCCTCAAAGATAAAATTATGTTAGGTCTTGGGTTTGTGATTGTTGGGAAATAATGATATAACTTGTTTCAAATTTTTCATCTTTGAAATTCTTCAAATGTTAGAGCTATATTTTCTTTGGTGAGATTTCCAAACCCCAAGCGGACTTGGAACCTTAGAACTAAGTTTGAAAGCTATAAGTTCACATGAACTCCCTGCACCCCATGTATTCTTCCTAGATCCCATAACTCCAAGAAAACTTGGAATCTTAGAATCAAGTTCAAGGTCATTATGTAATCCCAAAACCCCATAAAGTTCCAAGATTCCAAGTCTTTCCACAATCTCAAAACCCCATTAGGTTCCAATTCCTTCCACAATCCTCAAACCACACAAAAAATTGTAAACCCTAACAAAACTCCACGCAATCACACCATTTTCAAATGCCATTAATGCTCAAAAAAGTCATGAATCTATTAAGGATGGGCTCCAATATCTCTATAGGTACGAGTGGATGTGTTTTGGTTAATTTTATGTATCAAATCAAAGAAAACACATGGCATGAAGGGATGGGTGCCCCTTACAAACCCTAAAATTTTGAAATTTTATGCATGCTTGCACATCCCCACTTTAACATAATTGGAAAGAAAAATTTACAAGCCCATAAATTCATTGCATTAGATGATGTGAAAGTTGTAAAGGGGTATTGACACAAAAATCAAGAAAGAAATATTTTTAAGAAATCGTAGGGTTTCATTTTCCAACTCTAGGCATTGAAATATTTGTAAGAAACCCTAGGGTTTCATTTTCCAACTCTAGGTTTTGAAATGTTATAACATAATGGTTTGAGTTTATCCCAAACTTGTAATGGACTTATTGCAATTATGAAGAACGAATTTAAAGTATAGAATTGACCTTGAATGAGTGTCTCCATTGGCATTGTGTTCTTTTTTTTTGGTGTAACTTGATTGCTTGGTCAAACAAATATTTACAAAGCCTTTGCATGGTATCTTCTCAAGATAATATTTGCAAAGCCTCTGCATGGCATCTTCTCAAGATAATAAAGAAGTGTTCATGTCTATTCATGGATTACTTAGAAGACTCATTTGATATTCTACAAATTTTGAATGCATTTGTAGAACCTAATTTGCTTGTGTATGTTGAGAAATATAACCTTCAATGATACATTCATTAAGGTCTCACAACATGGTTTCAATCATTGCATGTTTTTTGTGTAAATCTACAACTTTGATATTTGATTGGATATAGTAATTGATATGTTATTTGTTCCTCCTTCCATCACCTTAACACATTAAAAACAAACTAAGCATTGTCATCAATTTCAATTTGTGTTGTTTTTTTTTTTCTTTTCAATGTGTGAAAGTGTTGTGAAAGTGCATAGCAACAATACAAATTATATCCATATTCTAAAAAATTCCCCATAGTAAGCTTTCATTTCTTTAAGTGGAGATGCTTGACTTTGTATGATCAAACTAACACATAGGTGCAAGTGACAACAAAAATAAGGGTACACTATGTAACAAGTATGGTTTAAGGCAAGAAAATTGATCACTCCCTATGATTTCATCTAACTCAATGCCTTACGGAAGCCCCTCTTAGTCAAGCAAAATCAAAAGTAAAAGAAGTCCTACCCACCTCAACGATTAATCCATAGTTGCCCAACCTAATCAAAGTACAATCATATGAACTAATGACATAAATAGAAGTTAAAATTTTAATATGAATGTGGTTTGATAGTTTCTTTGGCAATCACAAGTAAATTACAATTATATGAATTACTCGCATGAATATAGGTTAAATTTACAAATGAATATGATCAAATGGTTTCTTTGCCAGTCGCAAGTCATTGGAGCCAAAATGATCCATGTAATTTCTTTCAATCAACCTCGGCAGGCATATATGCGAGGGATAACCCAATGTACGCCTAATCTGCCAAGGAAGACCAAATCTAATACCAAACATTGGTAAAGCCAAGGTTACGAACAAATTATCATTTCAGAGACACATCGGCAGCCGGATTGTTCTCATCTCTTCCCAAAGATCTTTCTTGACATACCATCTGTGAAGTAAAGTTGCCGCATCAAAGAGAATTGGGCAACTTATCTTTGGTCATTGCCACCACCTCTTGCATTAATTTTTTTTCTTGGAAGTTGATTTATGAACACAGTGCATGCATATGATATCCAAAAGTCCTCTGCTTAATTATATTTCAGAGCTTCTGCCATATAAAAAATATCCCTTCCAAATCGAGTGCCACTTCTATCCCAGTACCAAAGTAAAACATATTTTTATATATACTGAAGATAAATGCAGTTTTTTTATTGTGCGCCTGAATGGACCGGAGGTTCACTTTAAAAAATAGTACATTGTTCAATCTCTGTTAGGAAATGGTATTTGATCCGCTGATGCTCAACCATATCGACTGCCCTTAAAAGAATTCTGAACACAAGTTGAAAATTCTGGATCATAAAGCAGAGTTAAGTGCACAGAAAAGATCGATCTCCAAAACTAATGCAAACTGTATAATTTGATTTCAGATTAAATCATGATGCATTGCATGCAAGTTAGTCAAATGTTAAAGGTAACGGTAGTTTTTTTATATCAACATCAAGCAAGACTCACTTTGGTGTGTGTAACCCCCCTTATGCAAACGTTCCACAAGAGGAGGTCTTTTTTTTAATTTACCTTATCTATTGTTCAATGATATCATTGATATGTGCAACTCTACCCCCTCCAGATTCGAACCTGTGACATCCAGGAATACATGCCTTCACCATTAGTATAACATAGTCAACTCTAGTAGTTAACCTTTTTAAAGATATTAATTTTCCACAATCTATGAAATTGGAACAATTATTTCTGGATTAGATTGTGTTATAGTTTTTGCATCAACATTTCAGATCACACTATGTGATCCATCGTCAAAAATGAATAAGTAGCAAGGCAGTACAGCTTAAAAGAGAGGGGGAGAAGGAGGTGACACAGGGAGCGAGGTCAGAAGGTCACTTATTTTTTTCTTCCTTCTGACCTTGTTCCCTGTCTCGCCTTCTTCTTCCCCTCTCTTTTAAGCTGTCCTGGTCTGCTACTTATCCATTTATACTCTGACAGCACTCAATCATTCTGATGATGGATCAGAAGTATGATCCAAAACATTGATGCTAAATTAACACACAATCTAATCCAGAAGCAGTTGTTCCACTTAACTTTATTTTCAAAATTCACTCACAGAGGGTTGTAGATAGGACAGTTTTAATATAGTGATTATTAAAGGCATTTTATATTTTATATTTATTGATTGATAGAAAAAGTTGTTAACTCTGGGTCACTTCTCCAATATACAGTGTATATGGTGT
This sequence comes from Cryptomeria japonica, assembly GCF_030272615.1. Lineage (NCBI taxonomy): Eukaryota > Viridiplantae > Streptophyta > Pinopsida > Cupressales > Cupressaceae > Cryptomeria > Cryptomeria japonica. The sequence continues at coordinate 306,885,524 of NC_081413.1, forward strand.
AATTACGACATAAGACATTTTAGGAAATTGGAAAGAATTCTGGACAACGGCAGAATCCAAAAAGTATTTTACTTTTTGAAAGAAAATAAGTTTCACTTTCCAAAAATACAAGGAACAAAGAACTTGATTAATATCTACTGAAATTTTACCATCCTTTCGATAACATTTGCCTGTAATTTTAGTTCTTAGTCTTGATTACAGACATTCCGGGCACTGCTTCCTAGAATTCATGCTGGAGGTACTTGTCAGTCTCAGTGAAATTATGATTGGTGACCTCTGTGTTAACCTCCCTTCCCAGCTGAACCTCCTGTTTACTGCTCAGGTAGCATTAACAGGTTTTAGAATCTTCGACATTGTAAACTTTCTTTCCCAAATCTCTGACAATCTTGAGATTTTCATTCTGTACTCCCAGCTGCTCTTTTCGCTAATCAAAGATCATCTTATAAGGCAATGCTTCAAAGTGAAGATTTCCTTCTGCTATGTGTTGTGACATATTATAGATAAAATATATATATGTCATAAGGAAAATTCAAAAAGAATTGCATTATAGTAAGAGAGCAGAAAGGATCTTGCATTCAAATGTTCAGCTCCCATAAATTAGCCTGAAGCTCAGCAGATCTTTCATCGAATGCTAAGTCTGAGACACATCTTGCTGAAGTGCACTCCTGGGAAACATATCACCAAGCACATCAATATAAAGAAATTTTATGTTTAACTCAAACAATATTGCAAACCTGTCAGTAAATAATTTAAACGTGTGAGTACATAACAACTACAGACTTCTAAGACTATCATGGAATCCTCAAGGATAACTTCATAGAAAAGTAGAACCAAATCTCCAAATCAATGGATCAACAAACCCTTGAAACTACTTGAAAAGGTATGCAATGGGACTAAAAATAGGAATTTATTTTAGACTGTACATGAATTTAAACAAGTGTAAAAAAATATTCATAAGGGCTGAAAAATAAATGAATATCCAATATCAGCACAAAGTATGATTGGAAATATGCTTACAGTATGTGCAATTCCTTGTTTATTTTCTCTCACTTATTTTATAATCTTTAAAAGTCAAAACCATTCTGAATGGTGTCTGCTTTGCATCCATCAACAACTAGAAACCCAACGCCTGTCCATCATTTCCTGAGATCGCAATTTTCCTCCTCTTTTCCCAACTTCAACAGCCCATAATATAGTATGTTGTAGGTAACTTCATCCAGAATGATACCTTTATTAACCATCTCATCATATAGTTTAAAAGCATTGCTAAAACTCCCTTCTTTGCAAAACCCATTGATGAGTACATTGTAAATAAAAACATCTGGAAGAACACCTTTTCCGACCATATGATCTTGCACCATCAAAGCTTGCTGCATATTCCCTACTTTGCAATATGCATTGATCAATATTCTGTAAGTATTTCTATCTGGGACTAAACCCCACAATTCCATTTCTTTCAAGACATTGTGTGCATCCTGAATCCTGCCATTTTGGCAATAGCCTTGGATAAGTGCTCTATAACTCACTGCATTGGGCAAGAAACCATTGTTCCGCATGCTGTTCAAGAAAGTGTTTGCTTCTTCCATCCGAGCATTGCTGCACAGACCATGAACAATCATAGAACATGTTACAGTATTTGGCATCAACCCTTTTCCTGATATTTCATCCCTAAGCTTGAAAGCCTCTTCCAAATTCCCGTCCTTGCAGAGCCTATCAATTAGAGCATTGTATGTTGAAATGTTTGGCATCAAATTAATTTGTATCATCTCATCAAGGAGCCTCTTCGCTTCAGTTATGTCACCTAACTTGCAATGACCATATATCAATGTGCTGTAAGTAACTACGTCAGCCTCCAAATTTCTTCCCGACATTTCCAATAATAATGCATTGGCCTCACATACCTTCCCTGACTTACATAGACCGTTGATAAGAGTATTGTAAGTTGAAACATTAGGGTGAATACCCCTTTCCATCATATATTCCTTAAAGGTAAAAGCTTTGAAAGTGTTTCCCGCCTTGCAACAGCCATCTATAAGAGTGTTGAAAGTAAAAACATCAGGAACAAAGCCTCGCCCAACCATGTCCAGAAAAAGTACCTCAGCTTGCTCGCTCTTTTTGGCCTTGCAAAGACCATTGAGAAGTGAATTGAATGTGACTGTATTTGGTAGGATGCATTTCTTCAACATCGTATCGCATAGATCCAATGCTTCTTCCACATTTCCTGCCTTACACAGTCCATCAATCAATCTTGTACAAGTTGAATCACGTGGCATCATATCCCTATACAACATCTCCTTAAAAATCCCTGCAGCAGTTTCCATCTTGCCCTCCTTGCTATAGCCAGCAACTAAAATATTATAGGTGACTGCACAGGGCACTATCCCATTACAGTACATCTCATGCACTAATGATCTTGCCTTGTCATATTCTGAGGCCTTGAAAAGCTCATTTATGAGGGTTGAGTATATAAAGGCATCAGGAGCTAAACCCCCGGCTTGCATTTTCTTATAATAATTAAAGGCCTGATCGAGGCTTCCCTTTCCACAGAGACCATGAATGAGTATATTGTAGGTAACAACATCTGGTGTCGAACCCACCTCTTCCATTTTGACAAACATTTCTTTGGCCTTGTCAATTTTTCCTTCCTTGCAGAAAGCATTTATGATTGCATTAAAAGCATAAACATCAAGCCTTAGCCCTGCCTCAAGCATATCTTCATATACTTTGAATGCCAGGCTTTTATTTTTTGATTTTAAAAGACCAATAACAAGTCGATTACAGATGGACTGACCCGGCACGATACCATGATTCCTTAAAGAAAAATATGCATCGACGCCATGATCAAGCATCTTCTTTTTCAAATAAATATGAATCAATAAATCAAAACCCTCACTTGAGGAATTATTGCATACCCCAATAAAAGTGTTGAAGATTTCCGTATGTCTTTGAATTGGTGTGCTAGGGTTGATTAAAGGCCCTAAAACAGAAGTGGCATGAGCAAACATATTTGCCCTTTGAAGAACATGGGCCAGAATGCAGGTAGATTTAATATTAAAGCAGAAACTTTGGTGGTGGGCGGCCCAGGAGAACAAGTGAAAAGCTGTTGTGGGGTTAATGGATGTCTGTCTTTCCACTAAAACCTGTTGGACGTGCTGAGGTTCCAGTCTGATTAATATTTTATGTTTCTTGTTAAAATGCAGAGGATTTTCAGACAGAAGTTGAGAAAGAGCATAGACAATTGCTTCGTCTTCGTGTTTAGAGAGTAATCCACAAACCTTATCGATGATTTCATCTACCCTGTCGTCATTGCCTTGGTAAAACATGGAATTGGTACAAATTGCCCTTATCTTTCTTCCTGTTATGATCACTGCTGGATGATTGTTGCCTACCGCCCAGCCAGTAGCCATTCCTATTGCATCGTGATGGCTAAAATTTTTGCAGCTCCAAACGTAAGCTACAGCCCTTCACAGCTCTACAAAAACTATTACTACCCACTCCAAATAATTTTATATTCCAATAAACGAAGTGATGAACCCGAGATTTTTCTCTTTGGGAGCCCTAGGTTGTTAGTTTAAGTATTGTGCGTGTTCAATACTAACCTAGGTCCAATAATGCCTAGTTTGGGTTCAACATTGTCAATGGAGTTCTTTCAAGATTGTCAAATGAGTTCTTGGTGGGAATTTAGAGCATTGTTGAGACTTTGGCATTTTAGTGATGTCTTTTTTATCTATTTTTTTCAGCACAATCTTTATGATTCTCAAATTACTAAATGGGTTTGTTCTTCTTTTGGTTTGTGTAGTGTCATAAATTGTACGCACTTGCTAGGGTGGTACAATTTTACACCTAGTTTAGCACCCGCCTTGGCACATCTTGCATTTTGCATTGCATTTCCCCTTTAGCACTTAATTAATTAAATTAATTAGGTCTAAGGTTCTATTATATCATCTCCCATATCATAAAGTTGGGCCTTGTTCATTAAAGTGTGCCCTTTTCATTTTATTCTTCCAATACATCATTTAATCAAAAACCCTAATTAGGTCCTATTTTGAACTTGGGGGCTTGATTTCGGGGGTCAAAACATCTCGAATCACCTGTAACTTTGGGATTCTCCCTAAAATCATCATATCCGACGGCCCTGAAAATTTGGTGAAAAGTTGTCGGGACCATGGCGCCCAGCGTGCACACGGTCCCGGACATTTTTCCCGAAATTTTAGGAGCGCAATCCAATCATAAAATAAAGCTTAACCCCAAGAAATTGGCGGGAGATTCAATCTCTAGGTCGGCCAAAAGTTGAAATTAAGACCTAGGGTTTCATATATAAGAGCTCTCTTTCTTCATTTGAAAGGAGGGGATTTTTGGTTTCAAGGGTCTTATATGCAGCGAAAGAGCAGATCTTTGAAGACTTCAACAACATTCAACATCCATCCATCAAGCATTCATCAATTTCATTCATCCATTTAGGGCTTTGAAGACATTGAAGAGCAATAGGGGATCACCGACTGAAGATTGGCTTGTACCCCTCCCTTGGGGTTGGGTATGATTTCATGTTGTTTTCATGTCTTTGCATAAGCCTCATTATATCATTTGTATTCATGCTTTAGATCACTTTGCATCTTGATTTGGAGCATTTACATTATCATTTACAAGCAATTAGGGTTTACTTTCTAGGTTGCTCTAGCTTGCTTACTTGCATTTTAGGATCTTGCACACACACAAGGTCTGCACACACAACTTTTACTATACAACTTGGCTATTCGTGGAGGTGGAAATCACCAAAGTGGGGGTTTGACTAAGGCAAAACCCTATATAGCCACCCACCATACCTTTTCAGATATAAGTGCAGGTTTCGGGATTCGAAGGACGCCGCAAGTTGCAGATCCGATGGAAGCAGACTGAGACGGAACAACACACCAAATTTCAGAGCAAAAGACCAGGACAGGGGCGTGGGGCGCCCTGGTCCTGCTAGGACAGGGGCACTGGGCGCCCTGGTCCTTATGTCAGACAGCAAATTTCAGCATTTCCGACAGCCTTTCAGGTTGCAAAACAACAGTTTCAGGAGCAGTTTCAAGTGCAGAATCAGGACAGTGGCGCCCGCGCCCCCGTCCTGAACATTTCCACTCAGATTTTAACCCCAGGTACACATCTGCATTCTCCTTTTATCCTTGTGTTCACAGCTTTCCATTGTTTAGTTTCAATTCTGCAATCTTGTTATTAGTTCATACTTGCACTTTGGGGTTAGGAATTGAACTTGCATCATTTTATCTATCATTTGCAACAAAGGAATAGAAATCCTAATAGGTAGCCCGTGGCTCTCTCTTCCACAAAAAGAAGTAGCCAATTGTGTGATACCTCTAGGCTCTTTCGTATTCCACAAATGTGTGATTGAAAGTGAGATTAGGGCATGTTTGCTTAGTGTCACTTTTTCCCCCACACAGTTTGGTTAAAATTAACGTTGATGGAGTTTTAAAAGGCAATCTTGGAAATGTTGACATAGGAGGCATTTGTCTTGACCATAATGGCAAGGTTAAGTTTTTGTTTGTTGGCAATCTTGGTGTTGCTTCCAATAACTTTGTTGAGGTTATGGTCATTCGACAAGCTCTTTAGTAGCCAAAATGATGAATTTTTCTCATATTATTCTGGAATCTAACCCTAAAATTTTGATTGATCAATTCATGAATTAGTCTTCCTCTTACTTCCAACACTAACATTGAATGAATGCAAAAAAAAGACATTTACATCCTTCTTTGTGGTTTTAGTGTTGTCCAATGGAGCCATACTAAAAGGGTTATAAATCAGTTTACTAATTAAATGGCTAAATTTACTTCACATTGGCACAATATTCATTTTGATTCTAGAAGTGATCAAGCTTGTCCTCTATGAGATTCAAAGAATGCCTTTAGTAATTTTGTGACCATTGACTACAGTGCTTCTCTAGATTCTTGACCACTACTGGAATTATCCTTGGTGTTCTACTTTCTAGGATGCCCTTCCAACCAACTTTGCTATTATTTTTTCTATTTGGTTATCCTTTTATTTCACCTTTTGTAGTGCAGTGTCAATAATTACTTTTGATATTTATAGCATGTACGTTCCTCATGGTACACGGGTTTAAACCTTGTCTATAGGAATCAGAGGGTTTCTCCTCTTGTTTTGACAATCTATCGCTAGTCAATTTGAATTTTCAAGACTTTTTTGAATTGTTGTGCTAGGTGTTGGAATCAAGGAACACTGAGAGTGGGGGTGAATCAGTGTTCTGTAATTTTTAACCTTATTAAATTGTTCTTTTAGCCACTGAATGCAAATGAACAAAATAAAGATGTAGAAACACAAAGTAATCAGCAACAACACAATAACACTAGTTTTTATACGTGGAAAACTCGGTTAAGGGAAAAACCACGGCGGGGATGAGACCCACAATATAAATATACTCTGTTAGAAGAATAAAAATATTACATTGGGCATCTACATGCATTCTGACACACTGCCTAGAGCTCACTGCTCAAAAGAAAGAAGTGCAACAACCCCAAAAGGCTCACTGCCTTACAAAATCTTTTACAAAAGATAATTGGAATGTTTGAGCTAAAAAATAGCATCTACAAATGCCAAGGTCCAGTTTCAGTTAAGCACAAAACTCTTAATCACATACTGCTCTGCTACACTGCTCTATTTAGTTGATCGGCTTTATTCCAGAGCATATATCCTTCACTTGCGCACGTGAAACTGTGCACAATCGATCACTAACACTTTTCACACATCCACCTATACAAAAAATGTTCATATCCATCGATCTTATATATCTGCAACATCACATTAGATCTTCTACATGTCGGCTTCAAGAATACTATACAAATGATGAAACATGCATACAAAGTCGACTCAATCCGAACTCCAATGCATATGCGGACCAAGAAGAATTGTCTACATGCTACCCATATGTTGGCTAAACATCCTCAAACATAGAAATGATCACCAAAATCGATCCACATAATTTGCAAAATGATTTCTCACACATGTCGGCCATACTACATTGTTCATTCTGAAAACCTGTGCACTAGATCTTCCAACTCACTCAAGAATTGACACCAGAGGCTAGGATTCTGGAATAAGGTGCTCCAAACATCTAACTAACATCCTTTAGCTCCACAACACAAAATATTCAACAAAAATGAAATGCCAACCAAAATACTGCATTTTGTCGGATGTCCTGTTCTAACTCGATGGACTTAACCAACTCTTCATTCCAACTTTCGGTAGGATTAGATCACACACTATAGATGGAATATCTGACCTCAATTGCCATCAATGACAACACTAGATGACCTGTACAGTGTCTCTTGCCAACACTAGGAGTATTTTTAAGACTAGTAGACTCCATAGCTAACTAGTTACTTTTATTATATATTCTTTTACCTTTATGTTGAAAAACCTAGGTTCAATATTTACATGTAATGGTAAAATAGAGTTTATATGATATACTTTTGATTTTCATTATGAATATAAAATGGTTCTATAGGTCTATAAGTTAACTAGTGTAAGTAGTTGGGAAATAAAAACTTACCACTTAAGTTAAATTAAGAGGGGGAGAAATATTGTGTGTCTCTAGAAGATTTGAAGACTAATGGTGATTACATGGGTTGATTGAAGAATATAAGAGAAGTAAGCTTGTCAAATTTGGAGTCTTTGTGGGTTATGCAGTACATTAGCAACTAACTTAGACACTCCTACAAGATTGTTGGCAATGGACACTCATTGGAATCATATGTTGTCATTGATGGCAACAAGATTCTATTGAAGGCATATACCGGCATTTGTAGGCATACACCGACAAATACCAGCATTGGAGTATTCAGCGTCATCACCAGCACCGGCACCGGCATCCAGCACTTCCGTGAAGCCGACATCAATCTAGATCCAAAAGGTTTTATTTGTAAAATCATTTTGTAACTATTATATAAGGACATTGAATATCTTTTGTATTGTAAGCCGACATAAGGCATATTGTTTGTAAAGGGTATATAAGTCAATCTATTAGGTCATTTTGATATAGAACAAGATATATGAAAAAGGTAGAAGAACTGTGTAATGTGAAGGATATGTATGAAGGTCATTTGTATGGGAATGTAATATCATACTATGATCAGTAGATGGTTTGTAAAGCACCCTTGGAGGAAAGGAGATACTAATAGAAGGATTCAGGGTTTATGAACTGGTACAGAACAGAGCTTTAACTGGAACTCTTCTTAGCATTGCAAATGCATTTTGTGAGTTCACCAGTACTGTTTTATCTTAGCAGAAGCTTGTAGTCAGTGAGACTCTTTTGTGTTGAGCAGTGTGCTCTAGGCAGTGTGCCTTCCTGCATGTGCAGGCCCCCATGCTATGTAATATCTTTCATATAGCCAGTGAATTGATATTGTGGGTCACAAATCCCACCATGGTCTTTCCTCTTTGAGGTTTTCCACGTATAAATTCAGTGTGTTATGGTGTTCATTCATGTGGCTGGTTTATTTACTTCATGTTATATGTTTCTTCATTTACCGGTTTATATGTGTATGTTATAATAAGGTAAAATCTTATATTGTCGATGTTGGCATTATACACTCAGATGAGAATGGTTGATGTTGTCATTGATGGCAACCAAATGGTAATAGGGTTCAAAGGTTCTACCAGCAACAAACTTCACCTACCGGCACTAGTAGTCACTACAGGGTTTATTCACACCAGTAGCAGATTATACCGACAGTCCAATCCGACTTGGAAATAATATTGTTTATGAGAAATGTATTGTAATGTAATATTATATTTGTATAGCCGACATGATGTATTATAAAGACTCATATATGTATGAGATCCTGTAGGTCATTTGTCATGTAAGTAATGATATGATATGAAATGTAAGGAAGTGATAATATGTGATAGGTTATGAGAGCGAATAATTGTATATGCACTTTGATGTATTTATATTAACACCAAATAAGAAGCAGAACAAAGCGAAGCAAGGTTTTGGCAGAGGTATCAGACATAGCTTAAACCAGTACTGAATCAAGAATTGCATATGCTATTTTGAGCAGTACATTGTTATTGGATTTAACCATCCAATTGTGTAGTCAGTGTGACTCTATTTTTGTTGTTGAGCAGTGAGCTCTAGGAAGTTGGCCTTCCTGCATGTGCAGGCCCCTATTGTACTTAGTAATATTTATTCATATTGGCCAGTGAGTAAATATTGTGGGTCACAAATCCCACCGAGGTTTTTCCCTTAATGGGTTTCCTCACCAAAAATATATGTATTATAGTGTGCATTGATGCTTATTCTTTTGTTTCTCTTTACTGCATTATTATTTGCTTACCAGTATATTAGTTTGGGTTGTAAAGTTACAAATAAGTTTAAATATTTCATCTACCAGTCAGACATTGATTCGCCCCCCCCTCTCAGTGTCTTTGGGACTAACCAAGTATCTAACAATTGGTATCAGAACCTAGTCCTCTATTTGCAGAAGCCTAACAGATTGAGGAAGATCCTGAAACCGGTACCGATGGAAAGTTTGAGACAACAGTTGGAAGGAGCTCTTGAATATTTTGATACAGAAAAATTGAAGAATATCAAACTGGAAGATGAACTCAGAACTACTCGGGAATTTATCAAAGCACTTCAAGATAACCTGGTCATAGCAAAGAATAAGAGAAAAGAATTACATGTGCAACTGCAAAACCAAGATGATGAAGAAAACGAAACTCTCAAAGATATTGCAGAGAAATTGAGAAAAGAGAATAGTAACACGAGGAATGAGATGCAAGATTTAACCATGAGACTATGTAAGGATATTGAAGATAGAAAGAGGAATGAGGAAGATTTGGCTAGAAGACTTAATGAAAAATCAGATGAATCTCTAAGGCTTAGTTATGAGAATGATATGCTTAAAATAAATTTGATTCACATGCAACATGACAAAGAGGGACTTATGAGAGAAGTTAGTACTTTGGAAAGTGAGTTGGTCGTTGCAAATGAATACAAAGACAAACTCAAGAAGAGTTCAGACAAGCTTGATGATATGCAGAAAAGTCAAAAACCTGATGGAGAAACAGTTGGACTTCGATTTGAACATGGAGAAAGTTCTAGAACTACAAACAATCATGATCACAACAAACTAGTAAGGCAACCTAATGCTTATAAATTCAATGGAAAATGTTTTAATTGCAACAAATTTGGTCATAGAGTAAATCAATGCAGATTTAGGAATAATCAAAATACAAACACATCCACCGATCAATGTTCCAAATGCAATAAAAATGGTCATAACTCAGACAATTGTAGAATGAATGTGAAATGCTATGTTTGTGGTAGATTTGGACATCTATCTAATCAATGCAGAACTCAAACCGGTCAAGGTTATGGAAAATCTATTCAAAGAAACAATGTAACATGTTATGCATGCAACAAGATTGGGCATATTGCAAGATTTTGTAGAAGTAAGATTTTACTGACAAACAACAAAGGATCTAATGACAAAGGAAAAGAAAAGGTGAATGAAATCAAGCAAGAATTCACTAAACAATGGATCAGGAAGAGAGACCAAAGGAATGATGAATTTGTCTTTGCACCGGTAGAATAGAGCAATCCTGCACTGACAGGAGATTCTTCATCTCACTAAGGAATAATCCTTAGGGGTAAGGAAAATAATTGAAGATCATGCATTTACCCTCAGTTGGTGGTAAGAAGTCATATTTCTTCTTTACCAGCACATATGTTGGAAATTCACTTCATCGGCGAAGCATTTAATGTGGTTATAAGTTAACTTTTTGGTTATAAAGCACTTGAATTCCTCATTTCGACTTACCAAAGAATTCAAGCATTCAAAGAGCGTAGGAGTTGAGCATCGACATTCAAGGAGCAAAGCAGCAAGGTTTTTCAAAGCATCCAAGGTTTTCACTTGCATTCGATAGTCAAAGGTATTTATCTTATGAAATGGCCTCTTCATCCTCCATTCCTGAATTCATTGCAAACCCTACTATTGTGGAAAATGTCAAGCATCCTAGACCAGTCTTTAAGATCATCCCTAAGATAGCTAAGTTGGATGACTCCATTGGTGCATTTTCAAAAATTTCGAAGGGGGACACATTTGCTGAAGACCCTAGGGCATACATTCACTATAACATTGAAGATTTAGGGTCCAAGGATATAAGGAACATGTTCATGAATATTATCACTGACAAACAAGGTGTAGTCAAAACGGAACACAAGGTTGTTGAAGATTTAGGGTTCACTAACATCCTTCACATGCCTGAATTTTCAAATGATTGTCTGTTATGTTCTTAGCAGAGTTCACGGTGAATTTTTGTGGTTAGATTCAATTTTAAAGATCACTAAGGAAGCAATTAAGGTTGTTACTGGTTTACCTTCTACCAGCACTAGGCCTGAGAAGAAAAAGAAAATTCCAAACAAAGAAGTTATGAACTTAACTAGCACAACATCAGATAACAGATCACTTTGGGATAGTGATATAACCGACAAAAATGTCAAATATGCTAGTATGGTTATTGGATACAGAGTGGCACATATTAATAGGCTAAATTATGTTTCAAGTTTATGCATTCATAGTGCCTATGAGATGATTATGAATAATGCTAAAATTGACATCTATGAATGGCTGAAAGATGAACTGATAGAAAATTTGGATAAAATTAAAGGTGATAAGAAGGGAACATTCAAGTTTGGGAATTTGATTGTATGCTTAATGCTATATTTCTCAAAGGAGATCCCTGGTATTGGACACAAGGACTTTGCCTATGATATTTTTGTTGGAAAACAGATTAAGGAGGTAATTACCGGCATAGGTTCTGATGGTGAAAAACTGGTAAAAGAGTATTTCAAAGACATTCAAGAGAAAATGAGGCAATGGGAAAGGATTCCCCAAAACATTGTAGACAAATATGACAAACATATATGCTTTGTGATTAAAAGAGATGAAGTATGGATGGAGGCAGTTAGACCTAGAACTGTCTGGATAACAGAGATGGGTTATGGAGTGGACTCGCACATCTTAGAATCTTATGCCAAGATACTCCTATATGCTCCACTGGAACCCATTGATAAGATCTTTGGTAATGCTGAAACTATAGAGAGTGATGTTACTATGTAGAAGCAGAGGAAGAAAAGAGACAAAGTAATAAAAGATGCTTCAAAATTTGTTGAAGTTGTTAAGAAGGGCTTGTTGAAACTTGATTCGATGAGAGGTGTTGTTGAACAAGAAAGAAAAACAGAACAACAACCGGTAGCACATATTTCTCCTGTGGCTACCTCATCTGACTCTGACAATGATAAGGCTGCTGAATTCAAAAGGGTGGACAGAAAGAAAAGAAAACCCTAACCGACACCTACTCCATCTCCGAAGAAATCTAGAACACTTAGAAAGAAACAACAGGCTGTGAGAGAGCCCAGTGGTCAGAAGAAGAAAGTCACACCAAAGAAGCAACCAGAACAAAAGGAACCTGACACTCTTTCACCGACAAAACTGATAAATGAAATAACTCAAGAAGGAAATATTAGTAATGTTAGTAAGTAATATCATTCTTTTATTGATTCTGATAAGGATACCATTGAGGAGAGCATTATTTTGTATCTGGATATATATAAGTAGGTTCTTATTGAGATTGTAGATGTTCTTCCTAATGATTTATACTTGAGACTCGAAGCAAAGAGAATGTTTGTTATGGAGTTAGATAAGAAATTAAAGGTTGAGGCATTGTTAGCCATTCATCATGTTAATTCTAAGCAAGAAATAGATGATTTAATATCTGAAGCTAACATGATTGTTTTTGTGAGTGGTCACCGACAAGTTAGTCTTATGGCTGGAAGAGTAAAAGAGATTGTTGATGAAACAACTGATAAGTGGGATATATTCTTTGTTGAGAAGGAGAAAAGGGAAGAGAAAGATAGACATAAATTTGATAAATCATTTACTAAAGTATATTAGAAAACACATAAGGGCAAGAGTAAGGTTGGCAGTGTACCTGGCATCACAGTTAAGGACAACTTACCGCCACCGGCACAGGACAACCCACCGGTAGTATCAGAGGCACCGATAGAAATGTAAAATGAGCCTGAAAAGATATCAGAGGAAGTGAAAACAGATAATGTTGATTCCGAGTTAGACATTCTATTCACAATGAATGTTGACACTTAGGACATCAATATTGTATTGGATAAGGAAACTGCATAGGAGAAGAAATCTGAAGCTATAAATGTTGAGAAACCTGAATCACCGGTCAAGACTGTTGACACTCAGTAGAATATTGAGATACCGGCTGAAACAGAAAAAGAACCAGAACAGACACAATCAGAACCGATAGAGAATAAGAATGAGAATAAAAGTGAAGATAAGGAAGAGAAAGTGGATAAAGAAGAGGTTAAGGTAACTGGAGAAGAAAACAAAATTATTGCAAAACCTGGCACTCCTCCCAGTACTTCTACTATGGATTACAGACTGACAAATGCCATTGATGTATTATTAGATTCCATTAAGAAGATAACAGAATGTAATGCCTTAGCATTTAAGGCTATTAATGATTCTTTACCAATTTTGCAGATGATTGCACCTGCGTGCAAGGTTGATCACATTGTTGGATCTAAAGGTAAATTGGACACATTGTCCAAATTCATATCTTCTAACATTCAGACTATAGATAAGATAAATAAGGAGACAATTCAGGAAAGAGTTAATAAGGAGAAGGATGAATTCTTTGATAAAAGAATAAAGGATTGTACAAGACAGATTGATTCATTGTTACCAACAATGAATTCCACCATTTTGGAATACAAGGAATTGTACAGGGAAGCATGCAAACCTCACCATCTAACAGAAGATATTGATGAGCAAATCAAGAAAGCACAGAAAGAGATTGATGACATTTCTAACAATATGATTGGTTCTCTGGAACTAACATCAGTTTTGGATCAAGAGATTATTACTTATGAAGAGAAGATTGAGAAATTGGAAAGAGAGAAAGCAAGGTTGAAGATGAAAACTCGGGAGTTAAAGAACAAACTTGGTCCTAGATTGGATAATTTGTTAACACACCAGAATGAGCTATCTAAGGCAATTGTTCAAGGGGAAAGATTATCGGAGTAGCAGATGCATTATCTCACCAGGATGATCCGACAGACAAAGACTGTAATTTCTGACAGTACAAAGTTTTTGCAAGGTCTTAACCTAGTTTTGGTAGACATTTTTTAGATTGTACATAACCGGCTACAAGTTTCTAGGTAGATTTTGAATTTTTGATACTTTTGACATCCTTTGTCATTGATGTCAAAGGGGGAGTGGTGTAATGAGAAAAATATACAGAAGAAGATCACTTGCTCGGGGGGAGCACTCTCAGTTTTTGGACTTCAAATTTTGGATATCAGTTTTGATTTTTCTCATGAGTGTTGCCATCGATTCCAAAGGGGGAGATTATTGGCATTATACACTCAGATGAGAATGGTTGATGTTGTCATTGATGGCAACCAACTGGTAATGGGGGTCAAAGGTTCTACCAGCAAAAGACTTCACCTACCGACATTGGCAGTCACTACAAGGTTTATTCACACCGGCATTTAGTTACACCGACAACAGATTATACCGGCAGTCCAAGCCAACTTGGAAATAATATTGTTTATGAGAAATGTATTGTAATGTAATATTATATTTGTATAGCCGACATGATGTATTGTAAAGACTCATATATGTATGAGATCTTGTAGGTCATTTGTAATGTAAGTAATGATATGATATGAAATGTAAGGAAGTGGTAATATGTGATAGGTTATGAGAGCAAATAATTGTATATGCACTTTGATGTATTTATCTTAACAACAAATAAGAAGCAGAGCAAAGCGAAACAAGGTTTTGGTAGAGGTATCAGACAAAGCTTAAACTAGTACTGAATCCAGCATTACAGATGCTATTTTGAGCAGTACATTGTTATTGGATTTAACCATCCAATTGTGTAGTCAATGTGACTCCATTTTTGTTGTTGAGCAGTGAGCTCTAGGCAGTTAGCCTTCTTGCATGTACATGCCCCTATTGTACCTAGTAATATTTATTCTTATTGGCCAGTGAGTAAATATTGTGGGTCACAAATCCCACTGAGGTTTTTCCCTTACTGGGTTTCCTCACCAAAAATATCTGTGTTATGGTGTGCATTGATGCTTATTCTTTTGTTTCTCTTTACTGCATTATTATTTGCTTGTTGGTATATTAGTTTGGGTTGTAAAGTTGCAAATAAGTTTAAATATTTCATCTACCGATCAAACACTAATTCACCCCCCCCCCCCCCCCCTCTCAGTGTCTTTGGGACTAACCAAGTATCTAACAATCGACATAACACTGATTCACCCCCCCTCTCCGTGTTATTGTATTCCAACAATTGGTATCAAAGCTTGGTACCTCAGAGGAAGTTTAACAGCTTGAGGAAGAACCTGAAACTAGAATCATTGAACATGGCTATGGAGAAGCAACTTGAGATGGCACTTGAGGACTATGATGTTGAAAGGATGAAGAACTTAAAACTGCAAGATGAATTGAATTCTGCTAATGAATTCATTCTTGTTCTGCAAGAAAGGTTATCATCAGCTCAAGCTAAGAGAAAGGAACTTTTGCAAAACCAGGATGATGAAGAGAAAAATGCACTTAAGGAACAATGTCAGAAGCTGAGTCAAGCAAACATGCTCATGAATAATGAAATGCAAGACCTAACTATGAGGTTATCAAAAGATATTGAGGACAGAAAAAAAAAAAAGGAAGAAATCCTTGCTATATCTCTGAAGAACAAATTTGATGAATGTGGCAGATTGACTCATGAGAATAATCTGTTGAGAACTGATTTGGTACACTCCCAGAATAATGAACAAGAGCTTGAAAGACAAATAACAACACTGAGAGATGATTTGACTACTGCAAGTGAGTGTAAAGAAAAATTCAGGATTAGTTTTGCACAGTTGGATGATTTATTGAAAAGACAAAGGCAAAGTGAAGACTCTAGAGGACTTGGATTTGTACAAGGTGAAAGCTCTAGTACTGCAAATAAAGATCAGACAACCGATATGAAGAACTCATCAGACCAGAGGAAACCGGTAAGGCAGTCTAATGCTTACAAATTCAATGGTATATGTTTTGTTTGTAATAAATTTGGGCATATGGCTAGACAATGTAGAAATAGAGCAAATCAAAACTACAATTCAGTTCCAGTCAATGTACAAATTGCAAGAAATATGGCCATAAGTCAGAAGATTGCAGAATGAATGTTAAATGTCATGCATGTGGAAAATTTGGTCATTTGGCTAATCAATGTAGGTCAAGGAATGACACCGAATATGTCAAAGAAATTCAAAAGAACAATGTTACATGTTATGCATGAAACAAAATAGGTCATATTGCTAAGTAGTATAGAAGCAAGTCTACACCGGTTAGCAATGATAAAGAAAATGAGAAAGGAAAGAAGAAGGTAGATGAAATACAACAAGATCACACCAAGAGACGGGTTAGAAAATCTGAGGAACCAAGTGGAGATGCAACTACACTGGTAATTTCACTTGTAACTCCACCGGTAGAATAGAGTATTCCTGCACCAACAGGAAATTCAACTGGTAACTGAGGCATACGCCTTAGGGGTTGGCAAATTCATTGCAAATCTTGCATATTCCCCAGAAAACATCTGGAGTGTGGTACTGATCATTGATGGAGGTTTATCCGACAAAAAATTGTGAAACCAACATTCGGTTGGGTACATCGCTAAGCATTTATGACAGTGATGAATTAGGGTTTACTTGTTGATAAAAAGGTGAAAATGGACTCATTTTCACTCACCCATCACTCGAGCAAACCAAAGCGAAGAAAAGGCGAATCATAGGCGATCAAGAGCGAGCAAAGGCATTTTGAAGGATTTCCAGTAGTCATCTGAGAAGTAATCAAAACCCTTCAACCGACGAATGTTATCCAAGTATTTCTTTGAAATGGCATCCAGATCATCATCTGCTCCTACTTTCATTGTGAATCCCACTGTTGTTGAGGTCAAGGATAGGCTTAGGCATGTTTTCAAGGGAGTTCCCCAAATTGCTATGAAGGAAGACTCTATTGGCGCGTTTTTGAGAGTTCCCAATGGCGTGGTTTATGTAGAAGATGCCAGGGCCTATATTCACTACACATTGGAGGATTTAGGCATTGTGGAAATCAAGGGGATGTATCAATCTATGATGCTAGGAAGCTCCGAAACAATCAAACCGGAATATCAAATCATTGAGGATCTAGGGTTAACTGGATTTCTATACATACCGGAATTCAAGGATCAAGTGATCAAATATGTTCTAAGCAGGGTCCATAATGAATTCATCTGGTTGGACCGGCCCTACATCATTACAAAAGAAGCTATTCAGGCGGTCATCGACTTACCCAAATTTGGACAGGAACCAAGAAAGAAGATCTCCAACATTACGGTTGAGAAGCTCACCATCGCAACAAGATCTATGAAGGTCAGCACCATCAAAGACATAGATGTGAAATTTGCCAGCATGATCATCAGCTACAAGGTAACTCAATGAAGACGATTGAACTCTATTGCCTGTTCTTTTATCCATGTTGCATATCAGATGATAAAGAATAATGAAAAGTATGACTTGTGTGTGTAGACACCTAAAATTGTCATGTCTAATTAAATAAATATTTTATTTATTTAATTATCTAAGCCTAATTCTTCTATTAATTAAATAAATCTTTATTTATTTAATTAATTCATTTATCCTCTTCTAGCCTTATTTCTCATTTAAATAAATACATTTATTTATTTAAATTATCATTTTCCTAAATTAAATAAATATCTTATTTATTTAATTGATCCCACTTCTTCTATTAATTAAATAAATCTTTATTTATTTAATTAATTCATTATCTTTTTCTACACATGACACATGTCATTCATCTCTTAATTCCTACACTACCTACCTCTTTCATTATTTTGGTATTTCTTCTACCTACCCTCTAATCCTAGCCGACCTCTCTTTTTACACCTCTCAATCTTATCCCTCCATTTCATATTGTGTCTTCTATTTAAGGAGATGCCTTCTTCATTATCAAACCCTAACTACTTGATCAATTGACTACACTACGATCCTACTTGCAACCACATTCTGTTCTTTGTTGAGCTCTTGTGCATATAAAAATCTGAGAGCAAATATATCAAGCAAGATCAATGGAGATAGGAAGAATGGAGATCAAAACCCTATTGGACATGTGATGGTATAATCTTTGTGATTTTGAGTTATTTGCATTGTCTTAGGTAATCTTCATATGTTATGGTGGATCTTTGTTCATTGTTAGGCTAGGGTTTAGTGGTTGGATTCATTTAGCCTTTCAATATTGTTATTATTGTTATCCATTTTCACCATACACAGTGTGAATGGTTGAGGAGTGAGTTAATGATTAATCTTGGCAAGATTAAAGGGTTTAAGAAAGGAACTTTCAGGTTTGGCAATCTTATTGTTTGTTTGATGTTATACTTCATGAATGAGCTACCGGGTTTAGGAAAGAAGTGTTGGTCTCATGACATACCGGTAGGTATGCAGATCAAAGAAGCAATCACCGGTCTTGGCAGTAATAGGGATGAGAAGCTTTGGAGCTACTTCAAAACTTTTTAGGAAAACATGAGACTAAGGGAGAGAATTTTCAAACACATTGTGGAGAAATACTCCACTGATATTTGCTTCATGGTAAAAATAGATGAGACACTGATGGAAGTAGTGGAACCTAGAACTATATGGGTCACTAAATTAGGTTATGAAGTAGATGACAGCATTTTGGAGTTATATGCTAAAATTTTGGGGTAAAAGCACAAAACTATGTCACATTTCAGGCTAACTTATCAACACAAGTGAATTTAAGTAATTCTAACTAAAATTTAATAATAGTCAAACATATGGTCTATATAGATTCATTATAGCTAAGTTATATATGGGCTACAACTTTTCCAATTAGAAATGTCTACCAAATGTATATTTTATACTACTTTTGGTCTAATTACAAAACAAATTAAACTCAATGTTTCAACAACTCCTACTCTTATAAATAATATTTTTTTTGAAATGTAAAAATACCCTTTTATAGATCTATAAGTGAATTTTCCAAAATATATATATTTTAATATTTTAATTAGTTTTTATATTTTATATTTTATTTTTACTAAAAGTAGGTCATCGGCACTAAAATATAAGGTTGATTATCTTGTTCAGGAAAAAATCTAAAATTTATTAAATTTTTTTGAAAAAAATATGATGCATAAGAGAAAAGAATCTATGTCAAGATGATATAATTCTTTTCTAATTTGGATAAATAATTAAGAAAAAAAGTGGTGGGAATTGGAAAGAGTTATATTTCAGCACACGCAACTTTTCAAATTTATTGAAAAATATCTATTTATAAAAAATAGTAAAAAATATATCCATGCACTAAAGTTTCAAGTTATCAATATACAAAAAAAAATCAAGAAAAATGTAAAATTTACTAAATAAACGGTGGTGGCTTGTGTAACTTCAATTTCAACATGTTTTCAACAACTAAATTATAGTGTTTACTTTATAAAAAACTACATTCAAATAATTTTTTTAATTTTTGTTAAAATTATAAACATAAAATAGACATAAGAATATAATTTTTATTAGTTTACATCATTTCAAAATTCAAAACATATATTTCACTTTCTATTGATTTAATTTTAAAAAATGAATCAACATTGACCATTTCCTTTATAAAAGTGTGACACAGCTTTGTACTTTTACCCTTTGATTGATGCTCCTTTGGATGATAAGGCTGAACACTTTGGCACTACAGAGGAGAAGGCTCTTGAGGTTAAGATTGGTTTCAACAAGAAAAGAAGATAAAAGAAGGTAGACAAAATGTATGCATTTGTTCAGGATGTAATTCACAGGATAGTTACAGAACTAGGTTATGGATCTAAATCGGTAGATCAACCGGCAGTAGCGAGTGCTCCTGAGGTGAAGAGGATTGAGACTTTCATTTCTTCTATCACTTCTGACTCTGATATAGAGGATAATCAACCTCTTGCATTCAGAAGGGTACAGAGGAAGAAAGTTGGCAAGCCTCCGATAGAGGAGAAGAAGGTGGAACCAAGGAGGAAGCTAGTTAGAAAGGTAACAACTGCACCCACACCTTCGGCAAGGAAACCTACTTAGAAGAGGCAACCTGCTCCATCCACTCCTCCAACCCCTAGCAAGAAGAAAAAGAGTGATGAAACAACTGAATCTAGTTAAATGACTTGTGCAGAGTTAATTGATGAGATAACTAAAGATGGAATGTTGAGAAATGTATCAAATTTTTATGAAGATTTAGATGATAATAAGCAAAATGAAATAGAAGAAGCAGTTTTGTTATATTTAGACATATATAAGAAGGCTTTGGTAGAGATTTTGAAGGAAATTCCCTTATCATTGTATAATAAGTAAGATGCAAGGAGATTAGATGCAATCAAGAGGGGCAGAGAAATCAAAGAAGTTGAACTTTTGAATATGTGTGGCTCTATAAATAATGAGTAAATGAAAAGATGTATAGATGTTGCTAATAGAACAATCTTTAGCAGCGAAACCCGACAAATAGGCCTAATGATAGGTAGAGTCAATGAGATAGTAAATGAGACTAGAGATGGTTGGACCAAATTCTTCCAAAAGAATCCTGATTTTCTCACTTCTCAAGAAGAATTTGCTAAGGCAACAACTCCCACCATTCTGGACAAATCTAAAGGGAAAGAAATTTTTGGAAGTTCAGTTCAAATTTTGAGTGAATCGGCAGTTAAGCCCAAAACTGGTGAGTGTAAAAACTAAACCGGCAGAGACTACATTTGTACAGTATGGGCAAGGCAATGTACAGGTTACAAATAATACTCCACTGGGAGTAACTGATACTGCACCTAGTGGCAAAGCCACTGGTGCATTAGAAGCTGAGAAAAGAGATATATCTAGAGAGGATAAGGAAGATAAGGAAAAGGAGACTGAACCGACAGTTGATTCCCCAACAAAACTTTTGGCAATTGACACTTCTCAAGTTGAGAAGAAATCAATTACAAAGATGAGTCCTACAAAGCTAATGATGATGGCTACTCAAAAGCTATTGAAGGAGGGATCTGCAGACAAAGGAATAATGTTGAGACATGGACTAGCTAGGAATCGAACCTAGGACCTTCCATACGTTGCTGGAGTGCTCTACCATTGAGCTACTGGCCCCTCTTGGACCAGTCCATCGTTGGTCCGGCTGTGGCTTATTTCCAACACCAACACCCCCCCTTAAGCCACACCTCTCGCATGCTTGGGGATCCTAGCCTAGACCTGGCTCTGATACCATGTTGAGACATGGACCAGCTAGGACCCGAACCTAGGACCTTCCATACGCTGTTGGAGTGCTCTGGCCCCTCTTGGACCAGTCCATCATTGGTCTGAGTGTGGCTTATTTCCAACACCAACACCCCCCCTTAAATGAGAACATTGAATCAATACATTTCTCTAATGAGCATATTACTACACTTCTTGAGATTCCCAAGAGTAATCTAATTACTATTATTAAAAAAGAAATATACCACATTTATCCTTTAAATGGCCTTGACAATTGGTTAAGACAAATTATAACCTTCATCCATTGTCAACTTTGCATCCACTTTTGAGAGAACAATAATAACTAAAGACGCTTACCTATTATGAATTTTAGGCATTGGTGTCTAAATTTGAAAGGAGACATATATGTCTAAATGAGACAAGCTATAGTTAAGATACTACTGCCAGATATCTATTATTATAGATGTGTGTATTTGGATTATATTCATATGAATACTTCCTTGTCATTGAGCCTTATGTAGGAATATGTTACATTCCTTTGATAACAATGTGTTACATGTGTTTATACAGATGAAGAGAGGGGGCGGGCCACCATAAACCTATGAAAGCAAACAGTTCCACTTAACCACCCAATACTCAATTTATGTAATTAATTCTTAAGTGAAACTATGATATATCTTATGAAAAAGATTTGTAAAAAGGAAGAAAATCTCTAAAGTTAAATTTTATAACTATTTTGCATCATTTGTGTTAAATATGACCCATGATATCGACCTTATAAAATTTATAATCTTTAATTGTAAGTTGGATATCATGTTCCCTTTATTTAAATTAAAAAAAATCCAATGAAACATTAAAACTACCAAATGTAAAGGTCATGATTAGCCTAGAAATTGAATATATAAAGTCTGATTGAATATCTTTAAAAATGACTATTCTTCTTATGTAAATTAAGATAGATACGTTGTGATATGTTTATCACTATTTCCAAGGCACATCTTAAGCTACAAAGATTATTATCTATACATCTAGTTGTCAAATTATAGGCTTTTAGCAGAAAACACGAATAAATTAGTTTGCAGAAGAAAATTATTATGGAATTACAATGAGAGAGCAAGGATTGTCCTCCATTACCCACAATGCCCCGGGACCCCCAATGCAAAAGGTCTCAACCCTTTCAAAAAAAGATGCCCTATCGACTACTTACAATTGCTCACAACTATGGACCCACGCATTATGACTAGAATCTAAAGTTCACACCAAATTTAGGAAGACATGGCGTCTATGTTTCAAAATATTGTAGCTATTAAGCTTAAACGTATATGCGAGTGGTTGGGGAGATGCACAAAATTATTATAGAAGTCTATTGCAAATAGATATTAAAGTAACTTTCAATTTTATCTATTAAAGAGTGGTTCAATATAAGATATTCTTTATGGAATGTATTGTTTATTATTGTTCATTTTATAAAGTAAGGTACATCTATTAGTTTTTGTTTTTTTTTAAATATATTCTAATGGATAAAAATTAAGATGCAAATATTATATATATATATATATATATATATATATAAGGAACATAATAAAGGTTGGTTCATATATAATTTGAAAATACAAAATTAATTTCAAACATAGGAAGGCTGGGTCATTAGGCTCTGATACCAAGTTGAGACATGGACTAGCTAGGACTCGAACCTAGGACCTTCCATATGCTGCTAGAGTGCTCTACCACTGAGCTACTGGCCCCTCTTGGACCAGTCCATCATTGGTCCGGGTGTGGCTTATTTCCAACACCAACAAATAATAGATCAATCAATAACGGTTTTGTATATATTGATTCTTGAATGTATGATTGAAAATGAAGCAAGCCCTTTCGGCAAGCATAAGGCACTAACAGAGCATATATCTAAAAACTTTCAGTCATTGCAGCAATTTTTTGACAAGAAGGCACTTGAAAGATTTACTCTGGCCAAGAAAGCCGCTTTTGACCAGATTATTGAAACAGAGAAGAGGAAGGTTGAAGAGAAACTTGTACTCATTAAATTTTTTTTGAAACAATGTACTAACATCTACAGGGTCTATTGTAATATAGAGATTCTTACAACAAATGTAGGTCGCTAAAGGAATTACATGAAAAGATTGCTAATATTGCTAATTCTTTTGATGGACTAACTCCACTCACAACTTCCATTGATGGACAAATTTTGACCTTGGAGAACCAAGTTTTTTCTTTTGAAAAGGAAAGAGAGAAGATCATTCAGAGAGCAAGGAGTCTCAGAGGTTTGGTGAGTCCAAGATTGGATTCACTTGGTGTACATAAGAGGGAATGTATGGATATGCTTGTGAAGCCCACACCGGCATAAGTCACCGAGAAAAAAACACTTGCACATTTACTGAGTGGACTTATATCCATATCTAGAACACTCAAAACCGGTTGGGATACCTATGTAGAGTTGCTAGAGAAAGCTTACCCAGAAATTTTGAGATTTGTCAAACTCCAGTAAAGTAATCTGTAATTATTCTTTCAATTCTTTCACTGGTCTTTGGCATTGATGCCAAAGGGGGAGTGTATATTATGTGAAAAATATATATGTAATACTAAGGGGAGGATACCAGGCAGAGTATATTGCTGATAGGGTCAATTAGCTCAGGGGGAGCATGTTTCATGTTTCAGTTGAACCGGTAGGGAATCCATTTTTCACATGAGTGTTGCCATCAATGCCAAAGGGGGAGATTGTTGGCAATTGACACTCATTGGAATAATATGTTGTCATTTATGGCAAAAAGATTCTATTGAAGGCATATACCGACATTTGGAAGCATACACCAGTGGATACCGACATTGAAGTATTCAGGGTCATCACCAACACCGACACCGGCACCTGCATCCAGCACTTCAGTGAAGCCGACATTAGTCTGGATCCAAAAGGTTTTATTTGTAAAATCATTTTGCAATTATTATATAAGGGCCAACATTGAATATCTTTTGTATTGTAAGCCGACATAAGGCATATTGTTTGTAAAGGGTATATAAGTCAGTTTGTTAGGTCATTTTGATATAGGACAAGATATATGAAAAAGGTAGAAGAACTGTGTAATGTGAAGGATATGTATGAAGGTCATTTGTATGGGAATGTAATATCATACTATGATCAGTAGATGGTTTGTAAAGCATTCTTGGAGGAAAGGAGATACCGGTAGAAGGATTCAGGGTTTATGGACCGGTACAGAACATAGCTTTAACCGAAACTCTTCTTGGCATTGCGGATGCATTTTGTGAGTTCACCAGTACTATTTTATCTTAGCATAAGCTTGTAGTCAGTGATACTCTTTTGTGTTGAGCAGTGTGCTCTAGGCAGTGTGCCTTCCTGCATGTGTAGGCCCCCATGCTATGTAATATCTTTCATATGGCCAGTGAATTGATATTGTGGGTCACAAATCCAACCGTAGTTTTTCCTCTTTGAGGTTTTCCATGTATAAATTCAACGTGTTATGGTTTTCATTCATGTGGTTGGTTTATTTACTTCATGTAATGTGTTTCTTCATTTACTGGTTTATATGTGTATGTTATAATAAGGTAAAATCTTATATTACCGACATAACACTAATTCACCCCCCCCCCCCCCCTCTCAGTGTTATTGTATTCCAACAAAGATAACATAGAAGGTGGATGCTCTTATGCCCACTTACACACCAAAATTGAATTCAGATGCTACAACTAAATAGATTTATATAGGGATGATATTGCCAAACAAATTTGCAGTAGGATGCTCCCACACTATATTATTGGAATTCCAAAATTTTTAGGAGATTCCCTTTCCTAACTACTAACTCCAAATCTACATGTACATATTTGTAAAATCTACCAATCTTTAGATGTGAAAAATCTAGACTTAGGGAACAAGAAAAGGGTAATATGTTGTTTAGGAATCTACATAATAGCTAGTTCCCTTGGTGGTATTTTTCAATCTCTCCAAGCCTAGTTAAAATTTTCATGTGTGTGAATCGCTAGAGTGAAATGGTGAAGTTGAATGTGTGGTTTTAGTTTAACAAAGGTAAAAACCTAAGAGACCATTTTATCCAGAGATTTGTGCATATGTGAATGGAAGGTTAAGGGAAATGGAAGAGCTTGGACTAATTAGGGATGAGATGAATGATCTAATTTGAAGAGAAGGACAATGGGGAAACAATAGAAGAGGATTAAGAAATTTTTGTATATATTGGGAAGGAGTTGGGGGGGAAACATGGGCTAATATCTTGGGAAAGGGGGGGATAAAAGAAAACGTGTAATGTGAGATGGGAGGAATACTATGAAGAATGAGGGCCTCCAAAAATGTTCTTAAATATTCAACTTCTACCTTCTAAAAACTTTGCATTGAAGAAAATGTCATACGCTTTACAAGTATAGAGAGGAAACCATATTTAATATATGTGATGTTGTGTTCAAAATTAAGATGACAATGATTTATTTTGGTTTAAACTCAATATTACCATTTGATTAAAAATTATGGAAACATAATATTCAAGTTTTTGGAACCCAAAATTACAACTTTAGAAAGTGTTTGGGTGTCTAAAATTTATTTTTGATGATGAAATTTTTATAATATTTTATTTGTGAAAAGATGTATAGGGTAGCTAGAAATTAATACTGCATAAGCTGCCAAAAGGAATACACTATCTTTCGGCAAGTACAAGGAATAGATGAATTGAAATGAACAAGATCTCTTGATCATGAAATTGCCCTTCAACCACTGTGTCAAGAAACCAATATTGTAATACCTCTCATGTTTGCATTTTTTCATTTGATTATTTTGATCCAAGCTGTATATGCTTAATACCATGACTGTGCGTATATTATTCTTTTGTATTCACACCCGCGTGGTGCATCCTGTTTACAGTTATATTATTTGTCCACATGATGATATCAATGTTTGATGTGGATACTAGGTTATGCTTGTACTTTCAGTGATGATCTTATATGCATGATGACTCTACGATGAGGTGACATGATGTTATATGATGATGTCTAGATTATTATACAAGGATATTCTAGTTTTATTAGTGTTAAATGTCAGTACTTGATGATGCTTTGATGATGTAATTTTTTGATGAGATGTGATGTTACTAACCATGGTTTCTATGTGACCTTGATTGAGGAAAGATTAATGATGTTTCAATTATATTATTACATGTATATGTATGCACAGGTGTTTGTATTTTTTGTTTAATGCAGGTTCAAGGTAAATTGACTCCACATGGCTTCATAGGTCTGAGTGTGCTTGCATTCCCCGACGATGGTTACAAGAGATAGCAAAATGCCAAACATGTTTCCTAGCCTAAGCCACCATTCCTAATCAAGACGATTCATTCCCTAACTCTTGTGATTACACCTTCAGGCTTCCATTGAGGTAGTAACTCATTACCCGACTACGTGATGTGAGAAGCCAGTAAAGATTGTATGTGCATTAGTTGTTAGTTATCTATTTTTGTCATGTTGATATTCATATTAGTTGTATTTAGTATTATAGTTGCAATTTATATTATAATGTGTAATATGTCATATATGCGTTTAAATCAATGTTATTGAGCGATTTTATATTAGGGTTTTTTGTGAGTTTAGTGGTTGTGAGAATTTAAGTTGGTGTTTAAATTGTTTTATTATTCTCCTCTCCAAAAGAGAGCTTATAATTTGTAAATTGAGCCCATTTTTCACACTTAGTGTATTTTTCCTTGCTATGCTCTTAAAAACCCTCCACTTCTTGATTGTTGAGATTGGATGATTTTGGAAGGGAGACTTTGTGGGTATGGAATTGTTTGAATTAGATTGTGAAAGGTTTGTGGTTGTTCGAATCTTGTGAGCATTGGTGGAGTGTCGGATTTGCAGTTTGAATTTGAGTGATTCTTCCATTTTGAGGTAGGCTATCTTTCCATTCATATTTTCTCTTTGATTTTAATCTTCTATGGATGTGTCTCATGTTGTGGTCATGTTTTGTTTCTATATGTGTTTGACTATTGAATTTGTATGTGTGTTAGGATTTTGAAGCAATTAGGGTTGTTTTTGGGTAAATGTTGGCCAATTTCCTTTAAGGATCTTGTTTGGTTGATGTGTTTGTGTTTTTGGGATGTCTTTAGGGAGCTCTCAAATGGGTTGGTCCCCAATTTTACCTTTCATACTTTATTTTTGGTCGAACATGATGCCCTAGGTATCTTCCTAGAGCAGAATACTACAATCGCTTCCAAATTTCCATAATTGCCAATAGAATCACACATCTGTAATTAGAATTATGTATTTACTTTTATAATCATGCATTTTCTATTTTAATTACGTATTTTTCATTTGGTTTACGCATTTACTTCCGAAGTTACGCAATTGCCTGCTCTAATACATGTCTTTTGAGTTTTTTACCATTTTTTCGTAAGTCCATTGAGTTATTTCACCTACTTGACTTAGTGTATGGGTCCAACTAGCTTGTGATATGATTAATTTTTATGTCTAGGTATGCTTCCATGAGATACCAAAGATAATTTGCATTCATACTTGTGATTTGTGATCAATTCGGTGTTGAAATCTTAACTTGAGGCCTTATGTTTACATATTCAACAAGGCATTGCATTTCATTGTAAAAATGAACTCACGAGATGATATTATGATGATAATTATATGTATCTATGCTATTTTATCTCTTTTCATGCATGATCTTGGGTGTGGATACATAGAGTCAACAAGGGGAGAAGCTCTCAATGAGGGCCCGGGCCCAAAGTGGTTGCCAAGGTAACTCATTGGAGAGTTTCATAATTAAATTGATAACATTAATAAAACATTGGGTAAAAACACACTAATAAATATAATTATGGATGCCCCTTGCATTCTTTGAGTGCTTACATAGGCTAAGGATGTATTGGGAAGTCATGTTTGTTTGTGGGGTGTTGATCTAGCATGATCGAATCTCCTTGTCTTGATGAAAGGATTACTCAATTCTGCATGATCCATCCCTTCAAGCTATGCGATCACACTCCTAATTATTGGTCTCTAGTATCCAACCCCTGTAGCCTTAAGTAGTGACCCTAGTTTGAATTTTTGGTTGGTATCGTCTTCTCATGATGTTGATTCACATAATGTTTGTTAGAGTGTGTCGTGTATGCATCATGTTTGATGTGAGTGTAATCCTATTGTACTCTTGTTGCCTTTCTTGAGTGTTTAGGCCTTGTGACTATCTCCACAAGCATGGTTGGGTGGACCTAAAGGAAACACATGACTGGGTGCATTGCACACCACCATTGGGGACTAGTGGACCTTGTTCATGGGCATCTTGGAGAGCCTCATCTCTACCTTCCTCTTGTGATCTTTCTCTTTCCTTATCATTTCAAGTTGTAAAGTGTGTGTTCTTTGTTTCAAGCATTGTATATTATGAACACTCCAAATGGAGAATGATGTAATTAATACATAAGGATATGAGTAGAGTAGATGTTAGTGGACCATGTTGGGGATTCATGACATGGTTTAATAGCCTCCTATGGATTCTATAAGTCTAGTGGTTGTATCAGGCATTGATAGGTCGATCTTTTGGTGCAATGACAACCCTATCTTATAACAAGTGGTATCAAATCTTGGTCACAAGTTCGAATCATGCAGGCCACAATGAGTGACGTTGGGATGAGGATTGTTGGCAGTGGGCCAGCGTCCCTCATGGGGATTCACGACATGGTTTAGCAGCCTCCTATGGATTCTATGTCTAGTGGTTGTATTGGGCATTGACAGGTGGATGTTTTGGTGCAACGACAACCCTAGCTTGTAATAGATTGATGTTGAAATTGACCACCACTCATGAGTATGCATGCTTTCTATTTGATTCTAAACTATGATGTTATTATAGGAACACTTCAGTTGGTGCTTTAAAATGAGCTTAAACAAGTAGCATAATTTGTAGGAGAATAATTGGGATATCTCTTAATCGGCTATGAGGTCATGAACCATGCTTAGATGCATTATGAAGGTAACAACATTAGGGAACCCTTAGAAGAGTTTGTTAGAGTGGAATGTTGAGTCTTCTGCGATGTGTAGTGTAGAGATAATACTTAACCCATCTTGAAGTGTGAGCCTATTTCAAGTGTATGATCTCACTTAATGTTTGAACAAAAATATTTCCATGACCTTTCTTGTTCTTTTTCTTATATCCTCTGGGGTTTCTTGGTAAGGTATTACAAATATCATGAAAAACACATTTGACATCAACTATTGTCTCTAACCACTATCACATTGAAGATATCATCATCAAAGCTCTTCACAAATTAACTTTCACACCAAATCTTCTAGCATATTATTCCAATCCACTTTGCATCAATTCACACACATTCCATTACTCAACTCATACAACAACACATCTATATATACAAGACCATTCATTAAAACCCTCAACTAGGTTGGCCACAAACAAAATATACAATATTGCATAAATTATGTCATCCAGACCAATAACATATAATCTGGTCCACTCTAGGAGATAAAGGGGAACCAAACACATCACAACACATCCTTCTAAAATGATTCCAATGAACCACACATGCTAACACATTCTCCAAAGTTGGAATCAAATGAAATATCTAGATAAACAATAAAGTGTGTTAACCAGTTGGCCCAAAAACATCCTCCAATGCAAAATACACAATGTGGATCTACAAACGCCATGATGAGACCCATATCAGCATCCAAACTTAAAATTCAATACATATCTAGACAAAAAGAGAATGACACAAATAAGGTACACCACCTCAATCAACCAAAAACCAAATTAGCTAACAATACTAAACATAGAACAACATAACTTCACTTGCCAATCAAACTAGCACAAGAAAATTGAACTAGAACATTGCACAAACCAAATGAACATGTTCTCCAAGCCGCATCACTTGAATCCACATATCTAAGAGCCACCAAGAATTCTCCAAACTAGTTATGATAAACAACCTCTGTCAGAAATAGCAACAACCAACTCTATCATCTGAGCAACAGAGAACCTGAAAACCTAATGGTGCAATATACACAGATCATAAACATTATATTCAAAATTGCAATCCATAATATTCAAACATCAGAGGAATGCAAAGCATTCTTCCACTAGGACATTAAATACTTTTTTCTGAATATAAATATTGTTTCCTATATATTTAAACTTCTACTACACCTCATACCTACACAACATCACCACCATACCACACAACAATGTCAAAGCACTCACTTTTAGACCATCGACAACACACAGTAACATCAATGATAACACCAGACATGTTGACATCAATGAAAACACAAGTCAACATAACTCAAGTTTCCAACATTCTCCCCCTTTGTCATTGATAGAAACACTTGTACCACCAATAGTAAACAACACTTTATATATATATATATATATATATATATATATATCTCCCTTTGACATTAAGGGAAAAGGGCACATTACTATAAATAACAACTACTTTATTGAATTCTATATTTTGTCTTGACTCTCTTTCCCTATTCAGGGTACTACTCTTATCATCTACAACACTCCATCTACAACCACTTTCCTACAACTACACACACAACACTTCTCCCCTAAGAGAAACAACCACATCAATCCAAGAGACAAAAGATGAACTTTAAATCTCCCCCTAGACAAATGCACCACTTGAATTCATCTAGTTTGAATAAGGAGGGGCAATAACCCCCAACTTCTACCAGAGATACTCAAAATTATCCTTCACCAAAGCTTTAATAAGATATTTGTAATATGTCCCTTAGTAGGCACATACTCTAATCTGACTTACTTCTATACAACTTTCTCTCTTAAAAAATGATACTGGACTGAAATGTGTTTAGTCCTTGAATGCATCACTAGATTCTTTGAAATATTAATTGTAATTGTATTATAACACATAATAGGACATGCCACATCATACTTCACCTTGATATCTCTAAGAGTTTTTTTCATCCACGTGACTTGACTATAGAAAGATGTTGTTGCAATGTATTTTGCCTCTGTAGTACATAATGTCACTGAATCTTGTTTCTTACTCAACACAAAGACCAATGTCTCCCAAGGAAAATGCACCACCACTTGTACTTCTCTTGTCATCAACACATCTGGTCCAATCAACATCTATATATGCTCCAAAAGTGAAATCAACATCCTTATTATACCATAATCCATTATCTAGAGTCACTATCAAATATCTAAATATCTTTTTTACCACTTGCTCATGAGATTGCTTACGATCAGCTTGATATCTAGCAACCAAATAGACAACCTACATAATATTTGATCCTAAAGCAGTCAAATACAACAATCCTCCAACCATAGATCTATATTGTTTCTGATCAACATCTAGAGATATATCATCCTTTCTTAACTTACAGTCAATAGCCATAGGGGTTGCAACTGGTCTAGAAATCTTTGTTTTTTATTTATTCAAGATCTCCTTGATATACTTGGTCTGGTAAATGAAAATTCCTTCTTCCGATTGCGTAACTTGAAGATCAAGGAAAAATGACAGTTGACCTATCATAAACATTTCAAAATCCTACATTTCTTTTGCAAACTTCTTACATACATCATCATCTCCTCCAAATATTATATCATCAACATACACAACAATAATCAACAATTTATCACCTTCAACTTTGAAACAAGGATTGCTATCTATAGTATCTTTTCTAAAATTCTACTACAACAAATACCTATCCAGCCTTGTGTACCATCCTCTAAGAGCTTTCTTGAGTCCATAAAGTGCCTTATTGAATATATAGACCATATTTGGATCTTTTGAGAGCTTGAATCCATCTGGTTATTCAGTGTATACTTCTTTAATTTCTCCATTCAAGAATACAAAATTGACATCAATCTAATATATTTTTAAGTTCTTATATACAGCAAATGCAAGAAACATCATTATAGCCTCCATTCTTTCTACTAGTGCAGATGTCTCCTCAAAATATACATCTTCAACTTGTGAATAACCCTAACACACCAATCTTGCCTTATTCCTTGTGACTTTTCCATATTTATTTAGCTTATTTTGGAACACCCACTTAGTTCCTATCACATTCTTATCCACCGGTTTAGGTACTGATTCCCATGTTTGATTCTATTCTATCTAATTTAGCTCCTCTTCCATTGCCTTTATCCAAGTTTCATTCTTGGTTGCATCCGCATAGGTCTTTGGCTCCACTTGATATGAGAAACAGTAATTTGCTTGTTCACTGGTTTCTACAAGTCTTCTTGTTTGAACTCCTTTATTCTTGTCTCTAATAAACTGCTCCTCTGAATGATTATTTTTCACATACTTTGTTGGTGTCCTATGTATTTGTTTAGGTTATTTTCTTTTGTACGTGTCTCTTCTTTATCTTTTGGATCAACATTCACTTCTACAACAACAATGATAACTTCTAGTTCAATTTTAGATTCAAGTACAATCTCAGTTTGATTCCATTCTACACTAACTCTACCATTTGCACTCCCCACAATCTTGTTTGGCCTCTTGTTGTAATACAAATATGCCTTACTCTTTGTAGAGTATCCCAAACATATTTTTTCATCTAACCTTGTATCAAACTTCCCTAGAACTTCCTCATCTCTTCTTATATAAAACTTATTCCAAAGATTTTGAAATACTTGATTGTAGTAGGTTTTCCATTCAATAGTTCATAAAGTGTCTTTGTGTGATTCACTCTTATTTGTACCCCATTAAGAATATAAACAATAGTATGCACATCTTCTTTCTAATACACACTAGGCAAGTTAGCATCCTTCAACATAGTTCTAGCCATTTTAGCAACAATCCTAATCTTTCTTTCAACAAATCCATTTTGTTGAGGTGTCTTAGGAGCATAAAAATGTCTTATAATACTATGTTCTTCACAAATTCTATCAAATTCATTTAATGTAAAATCTTTGTTTCTATTAGACCTTAAACATTTGATCTTAGCATCTACTTGATTCTTAACCATAGACTTGAATGTACTTTAAACTTTTCTAATGCTTCATTTTTTTCTTTCAAGAAAGTAACCCATGTCATTCCAAAATAATCATCAATAAGTAGCATAAAATATCATTCACCATTCAATCATCTTGTCCTTATAGGTCCACATAAATCTGTATGAATTAGCTCCAAAGGTTTTTAATTTGAATACTCCTTGTTCTTGAATCTCCTCTTCATTTTCTTTCCCAGTTGACATTCCCTACACACAGTAGTAGTGGGTTTGATCATCCTTGGCAAATCTCTCGCAACATGAGTAGAATTGATCTTCACCATATTGTGAAAACCGATATATCTCATCCTTTTTGTGTCACAACCAACATTCACTACTTTGTGCCAACGTACAACTGTTTCCTCTAGTATCCTTCACATAGTAGACATTGTCATTAGTTCTTATACCTTCTGCAACTAATCTCCTAAAACTTCTTTTTTCTAATTTCATATTCAGACCCAAGAACTATGAGCTTATAACCCTTACTGCACATCTAACTCACACTCAAAAGATTGTGTCTCAAACCCATGACATAAAAAACATCATCCATATGTTTCTTACCATCAATAGAAATAGTATCTTTACCACAAATAGGTGTAGCTTCCTCACCAGCAAAAGTTACACATACACAATCATACTTTTCAAAATCAATGAACTTTCCTTTATCACTGACATTGATTTGAACATCTGAAATCAATTATCCATGCTTTAGGATCTACTTTTGCATATAGTG
Organism: Cryptomeria japonica; assembly: GCF_030272615.1. NCBI lineage: Eukaryota > Viridiplantae > Streptophyta > Pinopsida > Cupressales > Cupressaceae > Cryptomeria > Cryptomeria japonica. The sequence continues at coordinate 306,919,621 of NC_081413.1, forward strand.
CAGTCTTCACACTCATTGGTTTTTCACTATTCTTCACATCTTCCGGATTGTTGGACTTTTCATAATTCTTCTCCTTTGTGGTAAAAATAAATATTCTTTATTTGAGTTATCACCATCTTCTTATTTAGATGAATAGGTCTCCATTGAACATAAATTATTCTTAGGCCCATCTCTATCATCTATTCTCTTATTTTTGTTATTCCATATGTAACTATCCTTTCCCTTATTATTATCATCGGGTTTTTTTAAATAACATTCCTTATAATTACATCTAGAATCATAATGACCAATTCTTCCATAATTGAAACACTTGAAGCGTAACCTACCTTTGTATTTTTTGAATCTTTTCTTCAATCTTTTTACAAAATTTGCTTCTGTCTCATCCATGTCATTGTTTGTCTTAGTTTCATCTTCAATTTTCTTGGTAGCTTTGAATGTTTCTTACTTCTCTTTTCACAAATCATCTAGCTCAACAATCTCAAAGGTAGAGAGCGAGTCATAGAGTTGATCCAATGTGTATTTGTCCATATCATGAATTTCTTCAATGGAAGACTTCTTAGGTTTATAGCATTTTGGTAGTGTTAACACCACTTTTCTCACCACTTCACTTCTAATTTTCTACCAATACCCGTAATTTCACTCACAATCTAATTTACTCGATGTAGATACCTTTCAATTTTCTCATCATCATACATATTCTCAAACTGTGCTTTAGATTAGTCAACTTGGATTGCTTTGTCTTTGAATTGAATTCATACACACTACTCAGCTTCTCCCAAATTTGTTTAGAAAATTTCAACCCCATATATTCAGAAAATACTAAATCACTTAAGCAATTAATAATTGTAACTCTATCCCTTTCATCATTCTCATGTGCCTTGATCTCATCCAAAGTCTAAGGAACATTTGTTAGAGTAGTATACCTAGTCTTGATAATATCTCATACATCAGTCAGCAAATATTCTAAATCATATTCCATTATATCCTTCCAATAGGAGTAATTTGTGCCATAAAACTTCGGTGCTTTGTACGCCATTCTGAATCTTCCTCAAGTGGTTAAGATTCACTAAGAGGAAACTCACTCTGATACCAATTGTTGAACACACCACAGAATTGAGAGGGGGTAGGTGAATAATCCCAAACCTTTAAATACTCTAATGTTGATCTTCTAAACTTCTAACCACAATTAGCATATTACCACAATTATGACACATGAACACACAAAGCACAATAAACACATGAACACCATATTTACATGGAAACCCCTAAATAGGAGAAAAAAACCACAATGAGAATCACACTCACAATATGAATAATTGACTCCAATATTTTAGGCTCAAGGCCAAGCATCTCACTGCACCCAATTGGACTTGCAAGACTAAGGTACACAACCTTAGGGCAAGATACAAAGAATTTGCATTACCAAGACTCACTATCTCAGGGCAAAATACAAAGAACTATACAAGCTACCAAAAGGAACACACTGTCTTCCGACAGGTACATAGAATAGATGAATTGAAATGAACAAGATCTCCTGATCATGAAATTGTTATTGAACCACTATGTCAAGAAAATAATATCATGTCAAATACATCTGACAACAACCATTATCTCTAAACATTGCCACATTGAAGATGTCATCATCAAAGCTCTTCACAAACTAACTTTTGCACCAAATCTGTTTGCATATCATTCACATCCACTTCCATCAATTCACACACATTCCATCACTCAACTCATACAACTGTACATCTATATATACAAGACCATTCATTAAAACCCTCAACTAGGTCAACTACAGATAGAATATATAATATTACATAAATTAGGCCATCTAGACGAATAAAACATAATATTGTCCACTTCAGAAGGTAAAGGGGACCCAAACACATCACAACACATCCTTCTAAAAAAAATCTAATTAATTGCACATGCTAACACATACTCTGAAGTCAACATCAAACAAAATGTGTAGATAAACAATAAAGCATGTCAACCAGTTGTAGTATCGTAAATTGTACACTCTTAGTCATGTTGTCCAATTCTACGCTTAGTTAGCACTGATATTAGTGTGTCCCATTGCATTTTACATTATAGGACTTCTTTAGGCATTTAATTAATAATTTAATTAAACCTAAATTCTTTCTCATCAATCCAAATAGCATAAAATTGGGCCCTTGATCCTAGGTAGTTTGTGTGTGTGTGTGAAAAGTGGAATAAGTATCTGCAAGTTGTAAGACACAACACTTCAATTAAGTCATTGCATGTATGGTTAGACAGATATAAGCATGAATAATAAAACCATAACAAATCAACCAATTGCCTTCTAAAAGATGCAAGTATAGACTTGCTCTCAAATTTGTATAAGCAATACCAGTGATTAGACTACACCAAGACAAAGGATTTAATCTATATGAGCATGATATTAAGCTAAATGGATGCAAGATTATGCTAGATGGATGAATACTAAGCTATATGAGTTCAAGCAATCATAATTGAACTAAATATGCAAAAAAAAAGCTAAACTAAGATGCAATAATCTCAAATAAAACTGTAAGGAAGTTAAGTAGCGGAAACAACTTCCTACACTAACCTTGAGAGGAGGGTAATGCAAAACTTTTTCAAATCATTACAACAGTTACAGAAAATAGAAATAGATATAATAGCAATCATACCACAACACAATGATTTACGTGGGGAAAACCCTTTCGGGAGAAAAACCCCACCCTCCAAAAGCAGCTCAATATTTTATTCAGCAATCAAAAATAGATTACAAAATACTTGCAGAGCAAGCTCTTCGCAGGAGTACCACTAATCAGAGATTCAGAGGCAATTCAATAGCCATAAGACTCTTACACACAACCTCTATCTCACACACCTCATAAATAGGAGATACAATACAAGAAACCGTCAAACGGTATTACAAAACCATGGGCTAAAACCACCCAATAAGGTGTAGCCGACCTTATCTCCCTTCTAGATGCCCTATGACATGTTAAAGCACACATCAACATGTGTCGCTCCCTTTTACAGCTCATTTATGTATTCGATACAAATTATTTTTCCTATTTCAGGAGTACAAACTTCCGGAGGCCATAACTTGAGAACCGGGTGTCCGATTGACGAACCGTTTGAAGCGCCGGAAAGCTCGCGAAGTGCTCTATCACCTCGTAACCAGCTTCGCCGGTTACGGCAACTTTTCAGGGCATTTCGGAGCCTCTAAAGTCCCCAAAATTAAGTTTAAACATTTTATTGCACCCCTCCAAGACGAAAACTTTAATATCTTCAAAACTAGCTGTGACCTTGCGACGCAACTTTACCGGAATGCTTATCTAGCCAACCAGAAGCTTCAGGGAGAGTTTCGCACCATTTCGTGCTCAAATAAAAACTTACTATAAATAGTAACCTCGCATAAATGCAAGGTTGAGACACCATTTTTCCCAACAAAAACAAGCACAATATCTTCAATGACTCCAGAGCAAAAACTCCATAATAACAATAAATCGCCAGGGTGTTTTAAATGAGAGATGAAGGCTGAATTTATAGAGAATCACAAGAGAGACCAAGAAAAATCGCAATTTAGGATAATTGAAATAATTGAGAGATCAAATTCAGTTAAACTTCAAATAGATTCCAATTATAGTTGAATTGAAATGCATTTAGATTATAAGTTCAAGATTGCATTAGAGATATAATTCGATTAATTCCATGCACTTGAGATGAAAATAGGTAATTCCATGCATATTTCTTTAATTTGTTCAAGGAAAGAGTCTTTTCAATGCAACTGAACTTCTTTTCTCAAAAGCTTTAAGTTCCAATTTTAGAGAATGATTAAATTCATTTAATTGCTTTTTTGATTTCAAGTTCTCAATTTAGAAGAAGAAATAATATCTCAACTTTTATTTCTCTTTCAATTCAATTCTTTTATTTTAGTTTCAATTTAACTCTTACTTTGCATATTGATTCCTCTTTTGTAATAAATTAATTCCTTTTTTTATGATTAATAGCAAATTTATTAATTAATTAAATATGTTAAGATATTTAATAAATTAAATAGGATAATTGATCAAAATGATTTTCTTGGAATAAATGAATTAATTAAATAAATATTTAATTAATATAGAATAATTCACTTGCCATGTGACATTTAATGATTGAAGAATTAATTAATTGTGTGTTCAAAGTTGATTTAATTGCCTGTGGTTAGGACCTTGGTGATGTTGTTGAGATTAGGGGCCCATGGTTTAGGTGACCAATTTTAGGGTATTACATTTGCCCCTCTTTGAATTAATGTGCGAGCAGCGCGTTGGTTCAAAGAATAGTTGATGTCTAAGAAATACCAGTTCTGAACTTGATTGATCACGAACCAGATGAAGAGTGAGGTGTTTAGATTACTTTGAAGCAATGAAGCTGAACAAAATTGATTAAAACGAAATTGATCCTGAACTTGATTGAGCTAGGACCGATGAAGAGAAAAGATACCAAACTTGAACTTGATTGATCAAGAAGCGGATCTTACTGATCTAGAACTTGATTGAACTAGATACAGTGAGTGAAGATAAAATCGATCTTGAACTTGATGGATCAAGACACGATGAGCAAAGATAAACTGTCCAGCTTGATTTGAAGCAATGAAACTTAACACCTTCTTAGATTGGGCGTGTGATCAAAGATACTCTTTAAACTTTTGATTGAGTTTAAACGAATAATCAGCTTGATAAAAAGTTATGAAATTGATTAATATTAAGAGACTGATTTAGATGAAGACAAATATCAGCTTGATTTAAAGTGATGAAACCGATATGCCCCTAGCGATTGATTTGATTCAGATGAACGAGAAATCTCAACTTGATATGAAGTGATGAAGCCGAGATGCCCCTTAGCGATAAGAATTTGTTTGATTTTATTTAGTTGAAAAGATTTTTGCTTGACTTTTGATGAAGATTTGAAAATTTTCTCAACTTTGAAGATGTGAAGTCATGAGTATGAGTAGTATGCCCCCTCGGGAGCGAAATCGAAAGATAGCGAGGGTACATGATGATTATAGGCAATTGTTGGCGATGATAATTATTTGAGCACAAAGATTGAGTCGAAGGAATATTTGAAGATTTAGCAATGATTGATGTGAAATTGAGCGCAAATTGAAGAAAAGAATGAGAATGTGATGAAAGCACTAAGTGGTCGCAGTTGTGCAAAATTGACTAGAAGAATAATCTCGGATTTCGATTTTGATCTCAAAAATGGAATTAGGACGGGAATTAGCTAAGGGTACAATTTTCATGTCCATCAGAGCAAGTTGAAAAATAGGTTTTGGCTATATAAGGGGTACAAGTGTCATTTTCAATTCATTTTAACCTCTCCAAGTTTGAAATTTGAAAAGCCCTCTGCGAATAAAAATGGTCATTCTGATCCAGGAGCATCGATTTGAGCGCTAGAGACGTCATAATCAAACGCGGAATTATGAGCTAGTGGTAAGAGACTAATCTTATGCCTTTTTATCTCATCAATTTTGATTTGTTTGTTGAATTTTTTTCTTTTTATGGCATTAAAAACTGGTCAGTGTCATTTTGTCGTGCGAGACCATAATGTGTCTCGTACGACAAACTGTCTTTTTGTGTTCTATCATTTTTACCCATTAGATTTGTCGTCTGGGACCTCCCTGCGTATCGTACAAATGTTTGCTTGAAAGACCATTTTATCATGTGAATGCATGTAGTTTATCGTATGGGAGTCTTTTGTCATGCTAGGTGCATTCTTGACTCGTACGATTTTTTTGCTTAGACTATGAAATGTCGTATGGAAAACAGTTAGCATTTTTAGGTGTCCAAACATGAAAATTTGATTTTGTAATTGATGTATTTGGATTTGTGTGATGTTTAATTTGTTGTGTAGCGTAATTTGGATAATTTTATGATGCTCTATTGTTTGATTCTTGTAGGTTCGATTGCCACATATCATGTTTTAGTGTGTTTATCCTCCTGCAATGAGGCTAGTTCGTGAGTTATCCAATATAGATAGAGCACATATTGACTTGTGCGAGTTTACCCACCTTTTATAGATGTCGGATATCCATGTGAATCATAGGATGCTTACTGCACTGGTCGAGAGATTTGATTCTAAGCATAACACCTTCCATTTACTAGTTGGGGAGATGACCATCACTCTAGAGGATGTTCACATGATTTGAGGATTCCATTTGCTGGGGATAAAGTTGATTACGATTTTGCTCAGCATCCTGGTATATTATCCTTGAGATGCCTTTTTCATGATGAGGACATCCTTATGGGGGCTATCAGTTGGGATGATATAATGGCTAGGTACGGTGAGCAGTTTCCCTTGGCATGTGTCTTGGTAGGATTCATTCGTTGCTTTGTAATGTCAGATAGAGGACAACAAGGTTTCTTATGTGGCTGGGCTAGGATGCAGGAAAGACTTTTGGATCATCCTAAGAGATTAGGGTGGGGTTCTTATCTATTAGCCCACATGTATCGTGAGATGCATAAGGTTGTATACAAGGAGGGGAAGAGCATGACAGCAGGTGTCTTGGTTTTACAGATATGGGCTTGGGAGCATATCCCAGTTTGCAAACCTATTATGGATGATGCCAGAGATCCACACCGACTGATAGTTTACAAGTATTTTGGATATGTTACTCAGATCCATCTAGGAAAGACAGAGTATTGGCGATGACAACTCGATGATTTGATCATTGTTTTATTGAGACCGTACATGGGTCTTGAGCTTTGGGATGATTGGAGAGTTGTGCGGCTTGACATGTTCATGACTCATCCTCTTATCGGCAGGTCGGTGGCAGTTATTGTGCGATTTGTTGTATCTCGGGTCATGAGGTAGTATGGTAGGCCTCAGGTGATTTTACAGGAGTTCACCGCCTACGCTCATTATGCAGACAAGGAGAGACAAGGATGGGCCCCTAGGTTGTCATACTCATTGAGCATGCAGGCGCTGGCAGGGTTACAACAACTTCGGTGGGACTACCTGGATGGCATTGCAAATGCGGGGGTATTGCCCTAGTACAGGGATTGGTTTCAAATTCATCCCTTTCCCACATTTACAGATCCAACTGAGTATGTGCCTCTCATAGAGGAGGTTGAGTATGAGGACCCTACATAGGCACAGGTACAGGCACATGGACAGGGACAGAGAGCAGAAGCTCCTAGGTGGGCAGGTGGTGATCCTAGTGCGAGCAGCAGTAGGATACCAGTTGGGGGGAGACAAAGGCAGAGAGGAGAGGGCAGATCCCTTGGAGCTATTGGTGTGGGGGTTAGTGGTGCTATGATGGTAGAGGGTAGAGGAGAGGAGGAGCAAGCAACTCCTAGACAGGTGCAGCAACGGAGGGATGAGCAGGGTGGAGATGGAGGCGGATGGTAGTGAGGGAGCAGGGGGCAGCTGATGCAGCATGATCTATGAGATCAAGATTAGCAGGTCTATAGTCACAGTTGACAGTGGCTCAGGCATAGCTTGCAAAGCAGGATCGACAACTGGTGGAGTTCAGAGCAGAGCGAGACCGACAGCTAGTGGAGCTCAGAGTGGATCGAGACCGACAACTGGCTAAGGTTAGGGCAGAGCGAGATGCTCTTCAGCAGGAGGTTTTGCACCAGACGAGTCAAGTGGCTTATTATGTTGTGGCATATAGCATAGCAGTTCCTATAGCGCAACAGGTTGTCCCATATTCTCATTATATGGTTCGATCTAAGGGAGCTCGAGCACCTAGGCAAGATGCTAGTCAGCAGGCTCCACCTCCTCCACCACCTAGCGATGAGGGAGAGGCAGAGAGCTAGATTTTTGTAGCTCTTAGATTTTTTTATATACCCCATTTTTTGTAGCCCATACGATTATTACTTTGATGGGAGATTGTAGATGACAGTTGATATCATTTGTACCCTGAGGCTTTTATTTGTACTCTGAGATATTTATGATGATATATACGAGATCTTGGTTTGATTTCATCGTACTTGTGTTGATTGATTATGAGATGTTTTTGTACATGCTTTATTCTTTATGTATGCATATTTGTTCAGTATGGATGTATGTAATGCAGATGAATATGGATGTTTGTTTTTGTTTCTTTTCATATGCAAATAAATGATGAAAATGAGTAACTAGTAATACAATTTTTTAATTTTTCTATGCAATAATATGAATGCAAATAAGCGTGTATAATGAAATGTATGTATCTATATAAGATGCGTATGTATGAAGCTAACATCTCAATACACAAGTACTCGATCAAAGAAATGATGAAAAAGAGAGACCACTTAGCTTAGAAATGATGATACTTCAAAATCTCATTTAGAAGATAAAGAGATCATTGTTATCATGTAGAAATCACTCAAAATGCACAAAATGCAAAATGAATGCAAACTAAAAACTAGTCACTGGATTTGAAATGCCTTTTTTTCATCACAAAGCATTTACAAACATAGAAGGCAGAATAGAGTTCCTTTCTTTTCATGTGCAATATTATTTATCTTGTCCGCAATGACCCTTTTTTCATTCATATCCTTGGATAGATTATGCATGCATCCAGATTGCACATTTAAAGAAATTCCCTCAAAACAGACAAAGAAATGATGCCAATTATAGTTGAATTGAAATGAATTTAGATTATAAGTTCAAGTTTGCATTAGAGATATAATTCAATTAATTCCATGCACTTGAGATGAAAATAGGTAATTCTTTAATTTATTCAAGAAAGGAGTCTTTTCAATTCAACTGAACTTCTTTTCTCAAAAGCTTTAAGTTCCAATTTTAGAGAATGATTAAATCCATTTAATTGCTTTTTTTATTTCAAGTTCTCAATTTAGAAGAAGAAATAATATCTCAACTTTGATTTCTCTTTCAATTCAATTATTTTATTTTATTTTCAATTTAACTTTTGCTTTGCATATTGATTCCTCTTTTGTAATAAATTAATTCTTTTTTTAATGATTAATGGCAAATTTATTAATTAATTAAATATGCTAAGATAGTTAATAAATTAAATATGATAATTGATCAAAATGATTTTCTTGGAATGAATGAATGAATTAAATAAATATTTAGTTAATATAGAATAATTCACTTGCCATGTGACATTTAATGATTGAAGAATTAATTAATTGTGTACTCAAAGTTGATTTAATTTCCTTTGGTTAGGACCTTGGTGATGTTGTCAAGATTAGGGGCCCATGGTTTAGTTGACCAATTTTAGGGTATTACAGGTAGGCCCCTTTTTATTATTTAATCCTAATCTTACCCTGATTTCAATATTCAAAGCGCATCTCTCATAGCTACAAATCTTGGTTTGAGACACCGAGTTGGAATTGGCATTAGAATCCCATTATCCTACATCCCTAAAAATTCAAAAAAAAGTTGATAAGAATAGGGCGAATCTCTACTACCTAGTCTCAAATTTTTTTCCCCAAATTTCAAGAGGATAATCTGGTAGCCTTTTCTAATCCAAATCCTACTCTATATCAAATTATATCATTTCTAAGTTGGCTATTCATACAACTCAAACCTAGGGTTTCATATATGAGGCAAATCTTTCTCTCATTTGGGGATCTATCTGTTGGCTTGATGATGATTGTAACGGATGACTTCATGTGTTGTCATTTATGGCACATGTATACACACACATATGTTCACATTGTCTTAGTCATCTTAGTTAAGACAAACCGATATTATTCCTAAGTCTTTGTATTGCAAAACCGGTATTATATGTATAGTTAAGATCAAATGGTTTTGAAGGTGTCTAATTGGTATAAGCAGACAACAGGTATATTCAAGAATGGCATGACACCAGCATGGAGATTTAGTAGAGACCATCAAAGAAGAAAATGGAGGATGCTCGGTCTATAAGTTGGAAGAGGTTAACTCTTAATCAGTATCGGTGTTCCAACCGGTTTCACTGATTGTGTGATGAGTTATCACCAGTCGTGATGAGGTATCCCTAGCCGAAAGATTTGGTAGAAATCTGTGATGAGTTATGTTAGATTGTCTAGATACACTACACCTAGGAAATTTTGATATGATTCCCGAGCCGACATGAAATATAATGTCTATATAATGACATTATGATAAACTATTTTCATGATGCAAAACATAAGTGTTAATTTGTTGCGATTTACTGAAGGCATAAGTAGAGTATGTCGATGATGCAATTTTGACTGAGCAGAAGAGGATCTATTCAAGCAAGTTGTGCTACTCCTAGATCACACCACCTATTGTTTTCTAATCACTACAACAATCAAATACCCTAACCGGGTAAGCTCTAACAAGCTTCATTGTACAAATCCTCTAACAAGGTGATCCATTAGTTTGGATTTTAAATCCTCTGTCGAGGTTACTCCTAACAGGGTACTACCTTTAATAGGGTATAGCTCCTAACAGAGCTTTAGGATCTTTAATAGGATCCGCTCCTAATAGAGAACTTTTGTAGACCTTAACCGGTCAATTACCTATTACTACAGATAGTTAACTTGTGAGTCCCATCTCACCATGGTTTTTCCCAGTTGTGTTTTCTATGTATAATCACTTATGTTATCGTGCATGTTTTACTTGGTGTGGATGCTTTAATATCATTTTGGATTGCATGCATAGTATTAAGTAAACTAGTTAAGTATCTTTACCGATCTGTATTTAAAGTGGTATTGTTTTTGTTGTCACTAACTCACCCCCCCCCCCTCTTAGTGCTTTATAAGTCTATCAATTGGTATTAGAGCCAAACTTCCTTAAGGCTTAATCACTTGGAAGGAAACCGTAAAGCCGCCATGGGGGATATGAGTTACTTAGAGATGCTACCAAGGAAGAGCTTGAAACCCTAAGGATCAGATTTAAAGCTTCACAAGTCAAAAGGAGAGAGTTGGCCGAACAACTATTGGAAATATCTGATAATATTTCTTCAAATGAGGCTAACATTGATGCATTAGCTGAAGAAGTTGAAAAACTGAACAGTGAAAAGCTAAATCTGAGAAGAGAGTTAGAAGCCCTAACTATTCACATGAGCCAAGAGCTTGAAGCAAGAAGGGCAGTTGAAGTTCCTAAGATGAGGAGTATTTTAAAAGAGACTGTGGTAACACTAACTGAGACTACCTTTGATGGTCTTTCATTTTCAATTAACAATGTTAAGGACCTAGTAGTCAGACTGGCTACTATGGTCATTGGGTACAAAATATTTTATTCCAGTAGAATGAACAATGTGCCATCTGCGGTTGTGCATGGAGCTTACAAAATGATTGTTAAGAATGCAAATTATGACTTATGCGGGGCTATAAGGAGTCAATTAATGTTGAACCTACAATCAATTAAGAAAGACAGTAGTCAAAATTTCAAATTTGGTCAATTATTGATTGGTCTATTCTTTTATTTTCAGAATTTCCTACCGGGAATAGGTGACATTCAATGGTCAAAGGACCTACCGATAACTTCTTAGATCAAGAACAACATTAAGGCTGTAAAGAACACATTCTCTGCTGTAATGAATAGATATTTTAATGAATTCCAAAAGAAGATGAGCATGAAGGTGAGTCTACCTAAAGATGTGGTGAAAAACTTTGCAAAAGACATTTGTTTCACAGTCACCACATTCTTTTGTCTTATGGAGGTCATAGAACCTAGGGAGGATCAAATGAGTTATGAAGTCAATTATGACTTATTAATCTAGTATGCCAACAACCTTTTGGCATCTCCCAATGATAAGAAGAAGAAAAGACTGGGAACATATGAGGAAAGAAATGCACGTGTTGAACCTAGTTCTGCCAAAGAGAAGAAGAAGAAGAAGAAGAAGAAGAAGAAGAAGAAAGTTGAACAAGCACCTCCACTGACCACCAGTACAAGGGTGAAAAGAAGTGTCCAAGTCAAAAAGGAACCTACACCCAAAGTATATGCTAAAAAGTAGACTGCAACAAAGAAGAGAGGCCAACAACTTATTCTTCAAGCAGAATATGATGATACCGACGCTGAAGAGGAACCAAAGAAGATGAAAGCAACTGGTAAGAAATCCAAACCAGTAGAAGACACCTCACAATAGGGTATTCCTATTAATGCTTTATCTTACAAACCTATGACTAATTTTGAGGGATCTATAAAAATATTAGGGAGGAATAGGTTTGACAATGTGAAAGAATGTTTTGATTCATTTGATGATGTTCAAAAGGAACAAATTGTTCAAAAGGTAATCAACTACTTATGTCAATACAATCAATTGCCTCAGGATCTTAAAGATGATATTTCTAATTCTTTGTATTCTATTCTTTTAAATAAGTGGGAAGTGGATGTTGAACAAGATCAAGAAATAATTCATAGTATTTTCATTCAATATTTTCCTGAATTGTCTAGAGATGAATTATTAGCATTTCTTAATAATTTCAAAAGACGGTTTCATTTTAAGGCAAGAAGATTGATGTTGATGAATGGAAAGGTGAAATCTGTTGAAGTTGAAACTTATCAGACAGCTAGAAATAGTCAAATGATGCATGAGCAGATGAAGTCTCATGAAATTGATCAAACAGAGACTAGAGCTCAACCAGAGTTAGATGAAGAAGAAATTATTGTACTAGATATTGTCTATCCTATTAAGCATAAGGATGAAACTACTTCTCTACTAGCTATCTTTGTAGATGATATTCAAGACACCATTGATTTATCTGGTAATATCATTGAACTAGTTATGCCACAATTACAACAACCGGTCATTACTATTACACAGGAAAAAGTAATTAAAGCACCGATAATTCATCCTAGTGTGGTTATTCAACCTCCACCAGAAAAAGAACACCAAGTGGAAAATCACTTGCCACTGGTTACAATGGTTAGTCAGGAGACACAAATAAAGGAAGAAAAAGAGAAAGAGAAACCTGAGAAAGAGGTTGAAGTGAAGGCATCTGAACAAAAAAAGGAGGAAGAGAAAAAGAAAACAAAGGAAAAGATACCAGCTCAAAAGGAAAAAGAAATAGTTAAGCAGCATATTGATGATGGGGATGACTCAATAGGCATCAAAGGGCCTATAGATTTAGATAATATGAGTGCATCTAAACTCATGGAAATTACAACAGTGATGCAATCTAGAGCTCATAAGAAAAGATTGAAAGAGAAGAGGAAGGAAGCAGAAACAATTCAAACTGTCATTGAGATTATGTCTAGTCTTCTACCAGAGACTAACATTGGAAACTTGTCAACTCCTATTGGAAAGCTTGGCCAGTTGGTTGCTAATGCTTCTGACCAACTGAAGTCCCTTGAAGAAGCTGCTCAGACTTTAGTTGAGAAGAATTACAGAAAGAAAAGAAGAGAGAAAATAATGAAAGATATTGATACAGGGAAGATTGCTTTATCCCTGAATAAAGATCTTTTGCAGACTGCTATTGAAACATGAGGAAGGATACTAGCCCATACATCTAATGCTTCATTTTTCTATACTAATTTGATTAACAGGTTAGAAGAGATAGAATATAGAATAGGAACTGGAAAGGATATGTACTACCTACATACCTTTACAAGATTCAACCTTAGCTTTTGGCAAATCAATTGATGGTTTACAAAATTGGTTAGATGTCTATGATTATGAACAAGCTAAGAGACTTTGATCCTTAAAAGAGCTAAAGAACTAGTTAAGACCCAAAGTGGACATCTTACAATGGGCATACAGGGATGCAGAAGCGGTTTTTTCTACTCAAGAGATGAGCACAGTGGATGCAATGGAAGAATTTGTTGCACAAGTTATGACAACCATTGAGATTACTAAAACCTTATTGGAAACATGAGAAAGTAATTTTTCTCAGATGAAGATCACTTTCAGTGACATTTTCTTGAAAATTGCAGTGAACACTCCTTGATAAATACTCTTACATTTTTGTCTATGTACCTTTTTTATGCAAATTTTGATATAATATATACGTATTTTACTTTTCAATTTGGCATTGTTGTCAAAGGGGGAGTAGAAATATGTATGCGTTGTGAAAATTTTGTATGTATTGTTAAGGGGGAGTAGAAATATATTTGTATATTTTTTTTTGTAAGCACACTTAGTTGTAAAATTGTAAAATTTTCTAAGTGTTTCCATCAATGCCAAAGGGGGAGATTGTTGGCTTGATGATGATTGTAATGGATGAATTCATGTGTTGTTATTGATGGCACATGTATACACACACATATGTTCACATTGTCTTAGTCATCTTTGTTAAGACAAACCGGTATTGCTCATAAGTCTTTGTATTGCAAAACTGGTATTATATGTATAGTTAAGGTCAAATGGTTTTGAGGGTGTCTAACCGGTATATGTAGACAACTGATATATTCAGGAATGGCATGGCACCAACATCAAGATTCATCGAAGAACATCAAAGAAGAAAATGGAGGACAGTCGATCTATAAGTTGGAAGAGGTTAACTCTTAACCGGTATCGGTGTTCCAACCGGTTTCACTGATTGTGTGATGAGTTATCACCGGTCGTGATGAGGTATCCCTAACCGAGAGATTTGGCAACAATCTATGATGAGTTATGTTAGATTATCCAGATACACTGCACCTAGGAAATTGTGATATGATTCCTGAGCCGACATGAAATCTAATGTCTATATAATGACATTATGATGAACTATTTTCATGATGCGAAACAAAAGTTTTAAGTTGTTATGATTTACTAAAGGCATAAGTAGAGTATGTCAGTGATGCAGTTTTGAGTGAGTAGAAGAGGATCTACTCAATCAAGTTGTGTTACTTCTAGATCACACCACTTGTTGTTTTCTAATCACTACAACAGCCAAATACCCTAACCGGGTAAGCTCTAACAAGCTTCATTGTACAAATCCTCTAACAAGGTGATCCATTAGTTTGGATTTTAAATCCTCTATCGAGGTTACTCCTAATAGGGTACTACCTTTAACAGGGTATAGCTCCTAACAGAGCTTTGGGATCTTTAAAAGGATTCACTCCTAGCAAATAGTTAACTTGTGAGTCCCATCTCACCGTGGTTTTTCCCAGTTTTGTTTTCCATGTATAATCACTTGTGTTATGGTAGATGTTTTACTTGGTGTGGATTCTTTAATATCATTTTGGAATGCATAGTATAAAGTAAATTGGTTAAGTATCTTTACCAGTCTGTATTTAAAGTGATATTGTTTTTGTTGTCATTGATTCACCCCACCTCTCAGTGCTTTATAAGTCTATCACTATCTAGGAATTCAAGACGAGATCCTTATAAAATAAAAGTGTTGCTATATGTGAAGTTTTAGACCTGTAAATTCATCCATCATTCAATTCTTCATCAACCATGGAAGTTTCAATAGGCATTGGAGAATGACAAAGGAATCACCAACTATTGATTGGATTGTACCTCTTCCTAAGGATTTGGTAAGATTTCATGTTGTTGTTATGTCTCTACTTTGAGGTTCAGATCTGCATCACATTAGTTTTCAGACTTTCGATTATTGTTTTAGGTTTGCATCATAATTAAGATCTAAAGCATGTTCATTACTATCATTTAGGGTTTTATCTAATACACTTTTTGTATAACTCTAGTTTGCATTTATCTCATAGCAATCTTACAAACACAAAATTCAAGAGAACACACTTTTTCAGTGACAATATTGACTATTTTTTGAGGTGGAAATCACCAAAAAAAGGGGGTTGACTAAGGAAAACCACTATAAAGCCACAAATATACCATTTTCATCTTGTAGGTACAGTTATAGATATCTGACAAAGCAAGAATTTTTCATAAGATCTCAATAGACAAGCACAGGTTTTCTATCATAATTCAGTCCTGGTTTTCAAGGACCTGGGCACCCAATGTCCTTGTCCTTACCTTGGTCCTACTACTTCTGCACCATATTTTCATGTCTCTATCCAAACTATTTTAGAATCCAAATCTTCATATCATAGGTCAACTGACCAAGGCACCTAATGCCCTGGTCTTGCAAATTCAACTACAAATTCTGATCAAAAGCGCACAATAGAATCCTCTTCTCATTTCTATATTTACTATCTCAATCTATTTATTTGTTAGTGTGTTATAATACTTGTTTATTCACTTGTCTTTGTCCCTTCATTCTAGTTTTACATTCTCCTATACTTTTTGTATCCCTTTGCATAACAGCGAAGGAATAGAAACCCTGGAAGTATCCCTTAACTCTCTTTCCCAAGAGTTAATCAAGGATGATCACTCCTATATGTGCTTTCATATTCCAATGTTTGTGTGAAAGTGGATTTAGGTCCTAATACTACCTGATTCCATTTTCATCGAAAACATTTTGGTGATCCCAAATCTATTGCATTGCATTTTTTATTTGGATCTTATCATTGCATGTTTCTTTCATTCCAAAAGCATAAAAAATTTAAAAATATTATTTTATGCATTGGGTGTGTTTAGTTTTATATGCACTTTTCATTTCAAAAGTTAATTATCAATAATGTTGGATCTCTACTTCTAAGATTTGCATACATATGATAATTCTTTTGTTTATGATGATTACACTTTTAGTAAGGAAGAACTTGATAAAGCTCTTGATGAGATCCTTTATCCTAAGCCTTCTAAACAAACATTTTTCTAAAAACTCATCAACATGGTTACTATGTCATTTCATAGTTATGATGTAGATAAGCTGGATGACTCTTCTCATGAAGTCATTCCTATCAAGTCATCCTCCAAATATAGTAACATCATGATATATGACAATCCTCTTTATGATGATTTACCTCTTTTCGAGTCTAATAATCAACCATTTAGTAGTAATGTCTATACTATGCTAGATGATGTTTTGATGATTTTATTTCTTCTAAGACTTCTTCAAGCACAATAACCACATCTATGTCTAAAAGATTGATTAACATGATAAATATGAATGCCTATGAACCTAATTTCCAAACACCTAATAAGCCTCTTTTTTGTGGTTCAAGGTGCTAGTTCTTTTAAAAATTCTCAATCTCTCAACAAGCATCTCTTTGTGGCTCAAAGTGGTTATAGTAATGATACCTTTTGCACTCCTAACAAACCAATTATACTCGTGCAAGGAGGTTATCCCACCAATAGTCCTTATGAGTATGCCCAAGAGAGTTATAATTTGGTTGCCCATACCTATAATACAAGAAATAATAGGCAACCTAATCCTCCTTAGATTATTCCTTGTTCTCAACCAATACTTCCACCAACGCCTTGTTTATGACAACATCTTGGTAAATAGTATGATCTTATTAAACAACTTAAAGCTACTCCCGCCAAGATTTCCCTTTGGGATTTGATTCAAATTTTATCCACACATCACAGAATGTTAAAATGATTTAAATAACTTAGATGTCCCACCTATAGTGACACCTAATAATATGGCTTCTTTGATTAACTATATAAAAATATCTAAAGCTCAAATTGTGTTCTCAAAAGATGAGTTACCTTCTAAAGAAATTCAAAATCGATATGGTCCTCTTATGATTGTTTTCATTATTAATGGAAATTATATAAAATGAACCCTTGTGGACAATGGATCTGGCCTTAATGTTTGTAGCATTGATTTATTGCATAAGATTAATGTGGATACTTATCTTATTAAACATGAATCTCTTTCTATTTGTGGTATTGACAATGTTGCTAGAGCTTCTTTAGGTACTATAACCTTGCCTATTAAGGTAGGACTTATTATTTTACCTACACCCATTCAAGTCATGCCCGATAGTCTTACCTACAATATTTTGTTAGGATGACCTTGGATTCATATTATGCAAGTTGTCCCTTCTACTCTTCATCGTCAAGTTAAATTCATTTATAACAACAAGATGTATACTTTGCATGTCAATACTAATTTAAAATCTTGTTTGCAAACCTCATATTACTCCAAATCTTCTTCCAGTACTCCTACTTATTCTACCATTCAAGATGAATCATCATCTCCTCTTGAAGATACTTCTTCATCTGAAGAAATACTCTTAGATGATGATTGGGGGTATTTAGATTTTACACCTTCTTTTATAGGAGAATATAAAATCCCCCCAATAGAGCATAAGACTAAAAGAACGATGATATGGTTGAACTTGAAAAGCAACCCACTTTGTCTAAACAACTTAGTAACAATTTTATGGTTTCTTTAAAATTAAACACTTCTTCTACTTTATCTACTTATAACATTGAGACATATGAGGCCCCACCTTCCCTTACAAAAATGGTTTCTCTTTATGGTCCTGGTTTTGACATCTTAGCTAAAAGTGGATATAATGACAATGGTTGTGGCACAAATGAGCAAAGGATAAAAGTTCCTTTAGAGAATCATATTTGTGAGGCATCTTTTAGACTTTTCTATAATCCCTCTAAGCCCACCAAAGCATCTAAGAGACCATCCCTCAATCTCAATGTCCTATTTTCCTCTAGTTCCCTTTCTCTAATGCATCCTCACTTAATTGATTCTAACTCAATGCCTTCCCTTGATATCTTTTCTACTGATTATTCCTTCACTATGTTTTTAGGAGTTAATGATAGTCTTCCTTATTATCTTCATAATTATGGATTTCCTTATTATTTAAATGTTGAGGCATACTTTGGGAAAGACATTGAATTCGGAGTTGATAATGAAGAGATGATTCATGAATTTTCTCAACCAATTGATTTTCCTCAACAAATTAATCTTTTTTTGAGTGATACTATCGATGTTAAAATGGATCCTTACAATGAGGATGAAATCATAAAGATAGGGAAGTGTTGAAGTGATGATGAAAAAGATGAATATTCATTATTTCATGAATTCCCTTAAATATTTGCTTATATTTATTTAGATATGAATGGCATTGACCCTAAGATTGTGATGCATAACATTGCGTTGATTCTTGATGCTAAACCCATGAAGCAAAAGATTAGGAAAATGAATCCCAAAATAGCCTTGCTTGTTAAAGTTGTAATAGAAAAACTTCTAGAAGCTAGCTTCATTCACTCTATTGATTACTATCCTTGGATTTGAAATATTGTTGTTATTGCCAAACTAGATAATAAGATTTTAATGTGCACTAAATTTAGAGATCTCAACAAGGCTTCTTTGAAGGATGATTTTCCACTTTTGAACATTGATATGATAGTTTATTCTATGATTGGTCATTCTTTGTTATATTTCATGGATGGTTTTTTGGGATACAACCAAATATTTGTTAATCCTCAAGATCAATATTAAATTCTTTTAGAACTCCCTAGGATACATTTTGTTGGGTTGTGATTCCTTTTGGGTTGAAAAACCTTGGTGCCACCTATCAACATTCTATGACCCTTAAATATCATGATTATATGCATAAAATATTGGAAGATTATGTTGATGATATCCTAGCCAATTTTATCTCTTGTCATGACCATGTTAGTATCCTTCACCAAATTTTTGAAAGGATTTGTAAATATAACATGCACTTGAATCCCTAAAAATCCATTTTTGGTGTGGATAGTGGAAACCTATTAGGGTTCATTGTTTCACATTGTGGTATTGAAGTGGATACAAAGAAAATAGATGTCACTGTGATCATGCCACCTCCACAAAATATTTCTCAATTGCAAAGTTTACAAGGAAAAATTCAGGCTATGTGTAGGGGTAAATCACAACTTGTGGATCAAACTTTTCCTTTTACTCAAGTGCTTAAGAAAGATACTACTTTTTGATGAAATATGGATTGTCAAAAATCTTTTAAAGGTTTAAAACTCTATTTGGCTAATCCTCCTATTTTGCAACCTATTATTCCTAGCCAACCTTTCCTTCTTTATATTGTTGCTTCTTCTCATGCTCTCACAACTTTATTGGCACAATATAATAGTGATGGTGATGAATGTTTGGTTTATTATTTAAATTGCACTTTACTTGATCATGAGATCTAATATATTATGATCAAAAAGAAATTTCTTGCTCTTATTTTTGTAATTCAAAACTTAAGACATTATCTTTTGAACACTGAGACACTTGTCATTATCAAATTTGATCCTTTAAAACATCTATTTTTAAATTTGATCTTTCAGGACTCTTAGAAAAATGGGTTATGTTGTGTAGTGTCCTAAATTATGCCCAGTGCATTTATAACATTTACACATTGCGCCCAGTGCATTTATGACAAGTATCATGATTAAGATCTCATTACTTTGACATCATGAGGTCAAAAGACAAAGTGCCTGCAATTACCCCATAACATCATTTGGGACCATTTTGGTGAGGCAGCGTGTCATGCAGACATCTACGCATCGCACTAATGTCCCGTCAGATTCCCAAATCCAAAATCATATATCCTGCATTAGACATTTTTGAATGCATACCCCTTCACTTGAATTCATCTATAACTGCTTCTCGCACCTATTCGTTGCATTAAAAGCTCATTTTTTGCTGACTTTTCTCTATAGACACTCTTGGAAAGAAATCTCTCATACTTTGGCTCTCATTATGAATACACATTTATCTTGCAACAACAACACCGTCTCGATCTTTGTCACGCTCTTATCTCAAGAGGGGGCTTTAGCTAGAATGCTTTGTCTTCTCTCTTATCTCTCATCTTGCAACATTTTGTGTCTTGAATTATTATATTTTTTAATGTATCTATTGTCTAGGTGCATTTAGCTTATGATCTTTATCATTTATCTCATATCTATTGCAATAGAGTTTTTTCTCCATTAAGCAAGGCTTATTTCTATTGCATATGTCATTTATCATGCATCTCATGTAGTAGGGGTTTTCCTCCATTAAGCGGGGCTAGTTTCTATTACATTTATATTTTTATCCAATCTATCTATCTAGTTGTCCATGGCGGTGGATACACCAAAGCAGGGGTTTGACTAAGGCAAACCCCTATATAGCCACAATATTTCCCCCAGTCTCCATGTAGGCAGGTGATGAATAGGTTATGTGTGGCTAAGTGTAAATTCTAGAGCATTCCAGGCACATTCGCAAGTCTCTATCCATACAAACAATAGCGCGACGCGTAGACATTCCCATGGTGTGCTGGCATCCAGGACCCGAGACCGAATAGGTCATTTGGTATAATCTTTCTATTTGTCCATTTTTATAACATTCAAAACTTTATTAATTCATTATATGTACTTTGACATTCTGCAATTTCATAAGTGTTTACTTTATCATTATATTTTTATCTCTTGGCTCACCTTTAGCACCAATTTGAGTGAGGTAGCGGCAGATAGTTTGTTCTCTAAAATTTATCATCTTAGAGGTAACAAATTACCTCCTCTATATGTTTTTAACTGAATTTGACCTTAAGTTTGCTTCCCAAAAAGAAATCAAAGGACAAGATTTAATTGACCATTTAGTTGATGCTCCTCCTCTTACTTTACCTAGTCAAGATTCATTTCCTAATGACTTTGTTATCCCCCTAGATATTGACAATACTTGGGAATTGTACTTTGATGGATCAAAGTGTCGAACTGGATCAAGCACTAGTGTTACTTTGACATCGCCTTCAGGAAAAATAGTCCCTTTATCCTATCATCTCAATTTACTATGTACTAACAATAGCACTGAGTACAAAGCCCTAATTGTTGGTTTAAAAGTGACTTGATCCTTTAACATTCAACATTTGCATATCTATGGTGATTCACAATTGATTATAAGATAAGTTATGGGAACATATCAAGCTAAACAAAATAAACCATCCCAATACTATAACTTAGCCTTATCATTGTTAAAGAAGTTGTTTTCTTATACCATAGATCCTATCCCTCGAAGGATAATTGATATGTGGATGATATGGCAAACATGGCTTCCCTTATATCCCTTGACGATCCTTCTATATATTATCAGTTCATCATTCACAACCTTAACTCACCTATTATTACTAATAATTCTAGTGAAGTGGCTTGTTGTTATGCTTTAGATCCTGATAAATGGTATTCTCAAATCTTCTAATATTTGGTTGAAGGCACCTTTCCAGATTCTACAAGTAAGAACACTAGAGCTCAAATACATAAGCTTGTCATGAGATATATCATTCTTTCCAACATTCTTTATAGAAGGGTTTATAATGGCCTTCTTCTTTATCTCAATAATAGACCCCCATTTCTCTTGAGGAAGCACATTTGGGTGCTTGTAGGGGTCATTTTGGTGGGAAACCTTTGGTGCAATGGTTGCTTCACATGGGATACTATTGGAAAAGTATGGAAAAAGATTATTTCACTTTTGTCAAAAAAAATTATCGGCCCTAGCAATACAATAATTTGAATCACACTCCCACTCATGAGCTTTGGTCCCAAGTTGCCTCCTAGCCCTTTTCATTATGGGGTTTGGATCTTGTTGAGTATTTATGTGTCAACATAGATGTAGATCAGGCCTGAGAAATTTTTTCGCATAACCTATGTGTTATACGTATTATGTTAGTTGCATCATTTTATGTGCATCTATGTCTACCATGTCGTGTTAGTCATCATAGTGGAGTAGTGCCAGGAAGGAGTCTTTTCATCTATTCAAGCTCTAGGATTCTATTTTTGAGTTGACCAACTTGGGAAGTCAATTCAGTTAAAGTTTCAATTGGCTGAAGGGTCTTCAGTCATTTGCAGGTCAATTTCCCCCCCATTTCCTCTTACTAGTCGTGAGGATTTTCTTCTAAGGGTTAAGCCTCATTACACACAAGGTTTTAAGGACATGCAAAGAATTATTGCATGCTAGCGAGATAATGGATCGGGCTAGGGATCATGTTGCCCTGCATGCAAAGGATAGAGGCAAATATGATTGTGTGGGGTAAGAATAGTAAGCAATTTGATCACCTCGCCACCCCACGATAAATTTTGAAGACACAAAGAGACCTTGTGGGGCAAAAAATACATAGCATAGATAGCATTTCCTGCTATCCCATGACAGGGGTCAAGGCCAAAAAAAGACATATGTGGGGTAGGAAAACAAAGAGTAAAGGCTCTCTCGGCTATCCCATGGCAAGTTAGTGGACATCACGAGGACCTCATGGGGTAACAAAGGCGAAACAAATGTAGTTCCCCGCTACCACACTAAAGAGAGAACATCAGAATGGCTTGCGGGGTAAGAAAGAAAAGTGAACAAAGGCTTCCCCACCATCCTGCAAGGGATTTTGAGGAAGCAGTTAGGCCTTATGAGGTAAGAAAACATAGAGAGAACATTGTTCCCTGCCATCTTGTAGGCAATTTTCAAAGGTTCAACAAGATTTTGTGGGGTAACAAATACATTGTGAGATAGTTTTTCCTCATCATTCCGTGCCTAGGATACAAAAGCTATTAGCAACAACCAAGAAGGAAAACTGAGAGGGGGGTGAATCAATTTTCACCAGATCAAGCAATTTAAGCACAATCTCAAATTTTAATAACAACAACAACAATAAAGATAAGAACAATGAAACCACAACACATAACACCAATATTTTGATGTGGAAAACCATATTAAGGGAAAAACCACGGTGGGAACCTACCCACAATAAGATGATACTTTGCAATAGTATGTGTAAATATTACAATGGGGAATGCACATGCATTCAGGCACACTGCCTAGAGCTCACTTCTCAAAATAAGAAGACTGAGAAGGCTCCAACCCTTAGGGAAGGTTCACTACCTTACAATAATGATCGGACTACAATCCAAAAATAATGAACTACAATAATAGCATCTACTAATGCCTGATGACAGTTTTGGTTAAGCACATTTTGCCCTACAACAATCTCTACTCAATACACCACACCGAAGGATAAATTCTCTTATGCACCCATGCACCACTCTTTGATAATGCAGACACACCACCTATTTATACAAATCATCAACCTTGACTACAAGGTTGGCCACATCCTCAACCTTTAATTACAAAATTCATCACATAATACATAGATCAACGACCAGACCAATATAATGACATAGATAGCATAACATGGACCTAAATAAAATCTCCAAACATGCATCACCACCGGAAATCTCGCCAAGACCAACCGCAACACATTACACCACCAAGAAAACCGCATAACATGAAGAATATCATTGGACCCATAAGATCTTCAAGAATATGCTCAAGGATCAATGTAGAATAGCAAAACAAATAGGACACAATCAGGAAACACCAACAAGCATTTTAGAACCATCTGCAATAGCTGCACCAACACCACTTATTCAAATCTTCATCGATCAACATGCTAACTCACAGGAAAACTCAATAGTAGCAATTTGGACTAGAAAGATATCTTGTGGAGCACCAAATCACAAACCATCTAAAGTGAAGATACACATGAATATTCAAAACATTTTCCCAAATCCACAACCAAAAATATTATCACACCAGAGCTCACCGAAGAAAATACCAAACTCTACCAACCACTAAACAGAAAGACTGAACTACAAACCAGATCAAATAATATGATCAAGTAAACTTTCAGATCACTGAAACAAATAAGGAATGAGGTATTCCAGCATCCCAAATAGATAAATCAACTATATCACTGGAGTGCAATCATCAAAACACCACACACCGCACAACAACACCAAAACACAGGAATATGTTGACATCAATGACAATGACATATCCTAGCAGCAACAACATCCAACAATGGTGATATACAAAGTGAGCTTGGCCCACCACATGGGATGTGTGCAACCATGGATTTTCACTTAGTGGCCCGATTGTATGGCCATGTTTTAAAGTTTCATTGAGCTCTTTGGAGCGTTATGTGGACACATCTTGTGCATCCATATTTGCATGAATCTCTTTATTCGACAACTGATTTTCAAACTTGTAGGGATGATTGGCATTTAAACCTCTATGCAAGGTGGTTGTCAACCTGATGGTTGAGGCCCCTTTTCTACCCAATCGGTGCCCAACTTTGGACCATATTTTCATCTAACCACCAGATTCCTTCAGCATTACTCCAGACATGACTCCTGTGGCCAATTTCAAATGTTTCCCATGCTCATTCAATGCAGATTGAGGACTTTTGTGCCTGTAGACAAAATCCCAGTGCATTCAATTGCAAAGATTTCCTCCTTTTGTAGGGATTTTTCTTTTCCAGAGGTAGAGGATGCTTTTAGAGCCAAATTCAACACACCATCATATTGTCCTTGATCTAATCTTTCTCTCTGATATTTTTGTAACCTAACCCTAGCTAGGGTTAGGGTTTCTTAACTCCAGCTCAATCTGAGTTATACATGAGCTTACAAGGTAGTTTTGTAGCCCTGCTTCAGGGTCCTTTTTCCATCTCTCTTATATAATTTCATGTTTTCTATAACTGTAAATGTTGTTTTGCCTTTGCATTGATAAAATTATCATTCTTGCCCTTTTTTGGTTTATATAATCTGTGTAGTGTGTTCTAACTTGTTAGTTGAATGCATCTCTTTCTAGTTCTTTAGTTTATCTAACTATGTTGATCCCTCTGTGTATGTTGGCTATGAATTACTTTAATTCCTCTCTTCGTCCTACAAAATTCCAACCTTCACTTATTCTTAGGAAGTTGATTTAGATAGAAACTTGTGTATACCTGAGGTAGTTTAATTCATGTCTTGTGCAGTCATAGGAAGAGAGGATCAAACTTCCATATAAGTGCAAACCTTATTTCCCCTCTCTCAAGCATCCCTTCTTTCTCCCTTTTCCCTCTCAAAACCAGTAGAATAGGTATTTCAATATTGGGTTAGTCCAACACTTGCACTCAGATTAGAAAGGAAGTCGGCCTTCTCCTGAGACTCAACCTCACTTCTGCAAGTCCCACACTTGGGAGGTTGTTTCCATGTTGCACAAGGTTGATGATCAAGGTTGTTCATCAAGCGGGTACACTTTTGTGACAATAGATCTTATTGATAAAATTTCCCCTCCTTCATCACAAGGATATACCTTCATTCTCACTGTCACAAATTATTTTATGAAGTGGGTAGAGGATGTTCCTCTTTGCTCCACTACCTCTTATGTAATCTACCAATTCATTCTAGATAACATAATTTCTCAATTTGGTATACCTTACACTTTGATTTTTGACAATTCTACCTCATTTAATAACAAATATGTGAAGAAGTTCCTTGAAAATACCATATCCAACAATGTTTTTCTACTCCATATTACCCTCAATCATATGGCCAAGATGAGGCTTCTAATCAAATTATTGAATAAATTCTTTGTAAGACTATAAATAAGCATGGTGAAGATTGGCATAATCATTTGACCTATTCTCTTTGGGCCTATTGGACAAGTGTTTGCATAGCTACATGTATGACTCCTTATAATCTTGCTTATGATGTTGATGCAATTATGTCTTTGGAGTTAGAGATTCCTTTGAACTAAGAATTTTTCATACGGGGATAATTGATGACAATTCTTATAGGGAATAATGTCTTCAAGAACTTGAGATGCTTAATGAACAACATATACACATTCTTGAGCATATTCAAGCCTGTCAAAAAACTCTACAACAAAGCTATAATGATAAGGTTATATAACATTCTCTCTCTATGTGTGATTGGTTCTCTATGAGAATTAGTATAACGTGAATGATTTGTCAACCGAAAAAGGAAAGTTCGGTCCAATTTGGCTTGGACCATATCTAATGTTTATGGATCAAGTACTTACAAAATAGAATATATGGAAGGTACATCTCTTAAGGAACCCATAATGTCTATGCATCTTCATAGATATTATGATTAATCTTATTCTCTCTTTCCTTTCTTCTCTTTCTTTCATAATTATTGAGTAATAGGTTATCATGTCTTCATTAGAGCATGTGGTATTATATAAGGTTATTATTTAATATGCATGCTTCATTCTTCACAAAAAAAATTATTATCTTGAATTCATTATGTAATTTATTAGGAATTTACATTTTTTTGTATTAGCTTATAATTCAGTTCTTCTAAGTGTTATGTTTTATTACATCATGTTGTGTTTAGTTAAGACGTACTTTAATTAGATCACATTTCTATGTACTTTAACATAATTACATTGCATCATCAATATAAGTATTTAATTAAACACTTATATTGTTTAGTTAAATCACACATGTGTCAATTTAACCATGATGACATTGAGAAATCAAGAACGAGTGTTAACTAAGACATACATGTTATTTACCAAGGTTGTTATATTTAATCAAAGCAATACGACACGTTGTTTTGCATTTCAAGGAACAAGTTTGATAAAACATCATCATCATCATCATCATATATATATATATAATAGCATTTTGATACAAAATGTGGTGTATAAATCCTTATCATAATGTCCTCATAGGTGTATAAATCAGTGGCCCCATAGGTGTGTGTCAGTGGACTAATGTCGAATGTGAGTGACTCCTAGAGGATCTCCTCCTATCCCCATCCAACATGATACCCCTGTACATCGCTGACTCAACTCAAGCCTCCATGAACTCATCTTGTAGTATCTCTATCTTGTCTTGTGAACCTACAACTATACTCTAGTATCACCAAATAAGTGATGAATGGATTTATGCCATCTGTGCACATTACCTCCGCAAAGACAGAGAGTCACTAGGAGTCCCTCTACCAATGCAATATGCAATAATCATAGAATGAGTATCTGACCCCTCGACTCACTAGGAGTCCCTCTACCAATGCAATATGCCTAATATCTTTACACCTCATCTCATGAGTGATGTGACTAATATCTCACAGTCCTCCCTCACACTAACAACCATAAGATGTGATATACTTCCTCTAGTGCGACTGTCATCTCTCTAATAGGAAGATAGAAGGTAGATGTATCAGGATCACATCTCTCCATCAAGGCCATCAGCATTGGCCCATGAAATTCGACCGGTGGCATGCAACATACCCACCATAAGAAAAATATCTAGAGAAGCCTCTACTCATCCTAAGAAAGGTAAGGGATCTCATATGGAGATAGTTGTATATGTGCCCTAAGGTATGCTCATGTATGTATGGTAGTTCTTGCAGACATCAAATTCATGCATCAGTATTATCATCATCAAAACCTGTCGTAGCCCCATGAGTGTCACTTAGTGCCCATTTTTTGGGACCATGGTACCCTAAGGGGACTAGGGTGCACAGGTGGAACTGTGGTGCCTAAGTGGGTCCATGGCACTCATTCTAGGTCCATGTCAGATTTAGGGCTACACACAACGGAATGAATAAATCAAATGAAACTAAATCAACAAACTACAGTTAGCAAACCTATTGGCATTATTGTCATTAATGTCAAGAGATGTTAAATGGTTGCAAATTAGAAGGTAGTTATCATTGATGTCAAGGAATTTCATGAGGTTGTAGAGAAGAAGGTTGCAAATGTGCATAACACGTAGGTTATGCAGTCATGCATATAATTGTGCACAACATGATATGTTATGCTACAAGGGCCCTGGTTGATTTCATAATTTCCACATGTCGATACCAGTCTGGATTAATGTGTTGGTGAGGTGTACAATTGTGTTTGACCAAGTTTTGAGATGGGTATGGTGATTCGTTATTTCAATATGGTAGTCATTGTTTTGTTCACATGTCATTAGGTCCCACAATGTGTTTCAATGAAGGAAAGAGGTTGTGTGGGATAAATGTGTCATAGAGGTTGAAGATATCCCGCGACATCTTGTTGAGCATTGGTTGTTTGTGCAAGACAAGAAAAGTCAAGGGGAAATGTGTCCCCCTCTATCCTGCACCACACAAAGTGTGTGCATGGTGTCCATGTAGGATAACTTCAAGCAGGACATAGCGACCTCCCTACTATCTCGTGGCTTGTTTGCGTTGAGACTGGAGGTCTTGTTGGGTAGCATAAGGAGAAGCAAGAGTTGATTCCTTCCATCCCACGACATGATGGATGAGTGAAAGGTGACCATGTGGGGTTAAAAGGACAAAGGATAGAATCGGGCTTCCCATGATACTAAGTAAGACAAGATGATGATCATGCAGGAAACATGATGATAGTGGAAGAATGTTCCCAATATCCCACATTGGTCAAGGTGGGTATATGATGGTCACACGAGATAAGACAGTGAAGCAAGAGAAAGATCATGCAACCTGCAGTAGGATGGAAAGAGGATCTGGCGAGGTAAGTAGAGGCAGAAAGATGATGCATCCTACCAGCCCGCATGGGTAAAATGAGCATGTTAATGATGATGTTTCAGAGTAGGTTGACAAAGGATGGAAAATGCATTAATGGCGACCAAGTTGCAAGCAGGTTGTGTGGTGGGAGGAAGGTTTTGAGATTGTTTTGGGAAGAGGAAGATTACTAAACTTATTAATCCAAGTATAGAGTATGATCTAAAGACAGATAGGATGCTTTTAATTCAGGCAATCGATATGAGATCACATTCAGGACAAAGAATAAAATCTCCAGAGTTGCAGATCTCCAAGATAATCGACTTGAACAAAATATTCAAGTTTGCAGTAGAAGAATTCTCCAACGATTGAATTGAATAGCAGGTGTAGTGAGATTTGATATTGGTAGGAGTGGCTATTGAGATAGTGACATAGGTGGAAATAGAAATATCTCTTCTAGTCAACTCTGTATGTGGTGTGCTATTGAAATTTGTGTTGCTACCAAGAAAATATAAAAAATCTACA
This sequence comes from Cryptomeria japonica, assembly GCF_030272615.1. Taxonomy (NCBI): domain Eukaryota; kingdom Viridiplantae; phylum Streptophyta; class Pinopsida; order Cupressales; family Cupressaceae; genus Cryptomeria; species Cryptomeria japonica. Next base: position 306,949,085 of record NC_081413.1, read on the forward strand.
AAAGTGAAAAAGTTGGAACAGAACAAGAACAAAGTAACCAACAAAGTGAAGTTGTAGTAGGAAGAAGTAGACATTCATAGGAATAGAGAAAGAATAGAGCATTCTAGAGAGTAATGTTGTAGCTGAGACAAGAAGACAACTAGATAGAGGAAAAACTTTAGTAGGCAGAGAAAGTCATTCTCAAGATATGAGAATTTTGTAAGTGTTACAAAACTCATTTGTAATAAGGCTTTATCATTGCATTGTAAACTTGACCAATCACTGTAAATCTCTGAGTGGGTGCTCAGAGCAGGGGTAGGTGCACCTTTGAGTAGGTTCTCATAAAATCAGGAGTTGGTGCTCCTTGGGTTGGTGCCCTAAACATTGTAAACTGTTATTTACTGTGAGGCTGGATTGGAGTAGTAGACTCCAACAACTATTCTCACCGAGGTTTTTCCCACATTGGGTTTTCCTCGTATATTTGGTGTTGTGGTTTGATTTTTGTGTGTGTGTGTTCTCAATTAATTTGCAGGTTTAGTACTTACAAACATAGTTAAAAGGTTTAAAATACATTGATTCACTCCCCCTCTTAGTGTCCATTTGTATTCTTCAAAGCCTACCTCATCCAGTGGGAGAACCTCCAAGATTGATTGCCTTAGGTTCTCCATCCTTGTGGGAATGTCTAGTCATCAACATGATATTATTCACTCTGTGGGCTCCTCTTCTACACTTCAAGCCAAAAAAAATTGAATAAGACAAATGAATAGTGTCATTGTCACTATTTAAAAGGTAATTCTTTTTTCAAAACCCTAATTCTGTATTTTTAATTTAATCTTTCACATCTTGAGTTAGAGAGCTTTGGTTCCTACACCATTGTTTACGTTGGAATCATAATTTAGATCTTCGTCTTACCAAATGATCCTCTATTAGTTTTGATCTTGTATTGAACCTCATTCTGATCATTTGTCATCAATTGCCTTTCCCAATTCAAAGTGGTAAACATGATAGCTTTTTTCAACATTCTAATTAGCAAGTCAAAACAAGGGGGCATATAGAAACCCTCAAATCTCACCACTCTTAGTAATAATTTTAGAAGTTTTTTGTGATTTTAACTAACAGTGTGGTTTTGAAGAATGTGGTTCCTAACATTGTACTACAAATACTGCTAGGGGTTGTTGGCAATTGACACTCACCTGGTTTAGTAGTGTTGTCATTGATGGCAACACACATCATTTTGGGTTGGACAATTAATTGGCACTCACCGGTATTTATTGTTTGACAACTGGCATACAAAGGAACCGGCAACCGGGAAACAAGGGAAACAGACAAACTAGGAATTGGTACATGAGGCTGACATAGGAAATTGATCCGACAGGTTTACATAGTAGCGATCAGAGGCATCGGTCATGAAGTTTAATGCATTTATTTTTATCTAGGTCAACATGCAAATAACTTGTAATAGCATTGTAATCCCACATAAGGCATTTATGTTTATGTTTAGGAAGGGTATTTAAGTCATTACGGTTAGGTTATTTTGATATACATAACAGATATAGGCGAAGTGATATTGTGTGAGCGATCTTGATCAACAGATTGTGAATGTAATATTCTGTAGTTGGTCTTGATTATTGGTTTAGAGGTTTGGGAAGCGAAGTAAGTTATCGGTAAGGGAGGACATAGTGAAAACTGGTACAGACAGTACTTAAACCGGAACTCATCCAGCATAGCAGATGTATTTCCTAAGTTCAGAATTTTGTTTGTAACTCCATATTTGGTGTTTGTAGTCAATGAGGCTCCTTTTGTGATGAGTAGTGTGCTCTAGGTTGTTGGCCTTCTTGCATGTGCAGGCCCCTATTATAATATTTATTCATTTGGCCAGTGGATAGATATTGTGGGTTACCCATCCCACCATGGTTTTTCCTCTTTGAGGTTTTCCACGTAAAAATCTTTGTGTTATGGTGTATTCTCTTGTGGTTGCATCATTTCTACTTGTTGTTACTCTCTTTTATGCATACCAGTTAATAAGTGGATTTGTTAATAAGGCTAAAAATATAAAAACCCGGCAAAACACTGATTCACACCCCCCCCCTCTCAGTGTTCTTGGATTCCAACAATTGTTATCAGAGCTTGGTGCTTTCAAGTAAGTCTAATAGCTTGAGGAAGATCCTGAATCCAGAATCCATGGAGATGAGTATGGAGAAACAACTTGAGTATCACTTGAAGACTATCATGTTGAAAGGATGAAGAACTTGAAGTTACAAGATCAATTGAACTCTGCAAAGGAATTCATTCTTATCCTACGGGAAAGGCTATCATATGTTCAAGCTAGAAGGAAGGAACTTTTACAAAATTAGGATGATGAAGAAAAGAATGTCCTTATAGAATAATGCCAGAAGCTGAGTCAGGAGAATAGTTTCATGAAGAATGAAATGCAAGCCCTAACTATGAGAACATCTAAGGAGATTGAAGACCGGAAGAAGAATGAAGAAAATATTGGAAAATCTTTGAAAGACATATTTGAAGAATGCATTAGGCTGGCACATGAGAATGATATGTTGAGAACTAAATTGGTGAAATATCAGAATAATGAGTAAGCATTGGAAAGATTACTAACAGTCCTAAGGGGAGATCTAGATACTACTAATGAATATAGAGATAATTTTAAGGCCAGTTCTACAAAGCTTGATGATCTATTGAAGGATCAAAGGTGAAAGGGAGACACTAGAGATCTTGGAATTGAGCATGGAGAAAGCTCTTGTACTACAAATGAAGGTGAAGCAACCGGTCAGAAGAACAATCAGGAGAATTCACCTATCAACCGGACTCAAAATCACCGATAAGGCAACCCAATGCACATAAATTCAATGGCAGATGTTTTGTTTGCAATAAAGTTGGTCATATGGCAAGACATTGCAGAGATAGAGAAAATCAGAGTAATAATTTAATTCCTCGATAGTGTTCGAATCTTAAGAAGTATGGTCATAGGACAAAATATTGTAGAATGAATGTGAAATGTCATGCATGTGGAAATTTTGGACATATGGCTAATCAATGCAAGTCAAGGAATGATCAAGGATACAACAAAGCAATTCAGAAAAATAATGCCACTTGCTATGCATGCAACAAACTAGGACATATTGCTAAATGCAGAAGCAAGAACAATCTGGTAGGAAATGATGAGAAAGGAAAATAGAAGGTTGAAGATATCAGGAATGAGCATGAGAAGAAATGGGTTAGGAAATCTGAAGATCAACCGATGGAGACAAACAACCTGGTTACTCAACCAATAGAGCAAAACATTCCTGCACTAGCAAGAAACTCATTTGGTAACTAAGGCATTAGCCTTAGGGGGAGGTAAATTAATGAAATATCTTGCATTACCCCTGGTAGCGGTCTGAAAGCTTAGTTCAGATCTTGGAGAAGTCAGTATGGAGGTTTTCTAGTACTGAGTTAATCCAGTATGATATGTCGGCACGCATTTATGTCAATGAGAAATTAGGGTTTTTGCAAAATAAAAGGGAAATATTGGTTCATTTTTTATCACACAACATTCAGAGAGAAGGAAAGTGAGTTTAAAGAGATTCAAGGTGATCAAAATAATTTTCAAGCAAATTCCTTTGCATTCAGAGCGGATTTTCAAGAGCTTTCATCGACGAAGATTGTGAGGCATTTTATCAGTTTATGAGCTATCCATTGATTGCAATGGCTTCTAGATCAACTCCCACTTTGGTAGGTGTGGCTACCCCTTTTTTTGTTGACATCAAGGATCATCCACACTTGGTTTTCAAGAAATGCCCTCATATTGCGAAAGTTCATGATTCAGTCAGCGCATTTTCTAGGGTTCCAGACGGAGTTCTGTATGTTGAAGATGTTCATGCATATATTCACTGCACTCTAGAGGATTTTGGGTTATTCTGAAATCAAAACATTGTACATGACAAATCTGTTGGACAAGAAGGGATCGATGAAACCAAAATTTCAAATTCTGAAGGATCAGGATTTCACAGACATTTTGGAGAAATTTGAAGATGAAATGATCCGATATGTGTTGAGTCGTGTCCACAGGGAATTCATATGGCTGGACCAGCCTTACAAAATAACCAAGGAGGCTATTCATGCAATCACTGGTTTGCCCCAGACTAGTCAAACTCCCAGAAAGAAGAAAATATCTAACAATGAGGTGGAGAAGTTAACTAGTGCAACTTTTGATAACCAGTCAATGGGAATAAGCACTATCAGAGACAGAGTTGTTCAATTTGCAAGCATGATCATTGGTTACAAGGTAACTCAATCAAATCGGTTGAACTCTATTTCCAATTCATGCATTTACTATGGTCATAAGATGGTCAAAGAAAATGAAAATATGATCTTTGTCAATGGATTTGTGATGAGCTAATTTTAAACCTAGGGAAGATTAAGGGTAAGAAAGGTGTTTTCTGGTATGGCAACCTTGTTGTTTGCCTGATGCTTTTCATTTTGAATGAGTTGTCGAGATCTGGTAAAACAAAATGGGCATTTGATATACTAGCAGGGAAACAAATCAAAGATTCTATAAGAGGTTTGGGATAGGACAAGGAGAGAGACTCCATTTTATGGGGTTATTTCAAATCATTTCAGAAAGCAATGAAGTAGAGAGAGAGAGAATTCCAAAACATATAGTTGACAAATATTCAACAGAAATATGCTTTATGGTGAAGAAGGATGAAAAGTTGATGGAGGTAGTGCAACCATGAAAGATCTGGATCACAAAGATGGGCTATGAGGTTGATGCTGAGATCTTGGACCTATATGCCAAGACTCTCATTGATGCCCCAGTAGATGAGAAGGAGAAAACCTTTGGGATAGCAAAGAAGAAGGAATTTGAAGTACAGATAGGTTTCAACAACAAGAAAAGGGAAGGAAAGATAAAGAAGGTTGGGGGAGTTTTACAGATGATGTCATCTAAAATCAAGTAGATCATTGGCTTAGTAGAAGGGTCATCTCTGGCAGTAGTTTAGGCCTCACCAAAATAATTGGCAAGGGTGTAGTGAAGAGAAAGAAACCAAAAACATTTATTGCACCTGTTGCTTCTGGATCTCTTACAGAAGAAGAACCCTCTAAAATACCCAAATCATACATCAGGATACAAAGGAAGAAACGTAAGGAAGGGAAACAACAGAAAGTAAAGGTTACCCCTCTGATAGACCCAAAGAAAATTTTGAAGGAAAGGAAACCCACAGAGAAGAGGAAGCTGGTCAAGGAGTCTATTTCTACTCCCAGCAAGAAGAAGAAATCAGATATAGATATAGCTCTCTAATCCGGTAAGAGTATTGAAGTGGTTCCTCCTCTCTCAGTTGCTGAATTGATTGATCAAATAACCAAAGATGGAATTTTGAGTAATATCTAGCATTACTATGTACATATGGATAATAAGGAGCAAGAAGAGATTGAGGAAACAATTTTTTTATACTTAGATATATATAAGAAGGCATTAATTGAGATTGAAAAACAAATTCCAGAAGATTTATACAATAAACTAGATGCTAGGAGATTATCTGCGGTAGAAGAAGATAAACATATAAAGATGTAGGAGTTATTAACTATTTGTGGAGCTATCACAAATGATGAGATGCAAGAGTGTCTGGAATATATAAATAAAACAATTTTCCATAGTAGACAGTGGCATGTGAGTCTTAAGGTTGGTAGAGTTAATGAAATTGTTAAGGAGACCCATGAGACATGGGTAAAATTCTTTGTAGATAAACCTGATTTCTTTACTCCACTGATATTCTCTCCTAAGTCTGGTTTTCAAGACATATTAGTTGATGGCAAGGCCAAGGGTATATTAGGTATGAATACACCGGTTTTGGAATAGAAACTAACATAGGATATTCCTCTGGCAAAACCATCTATACATAATGTAGAGAAATCGATAGATAACATTGAAACTATACAAGATACTCAGGATACATTGGAACAAAACATTCTGGATGTAGAGGTCATTGATGTGGATATAGAAAATAAATAGGATGAGGATATTGAACCTCCAGAAAAAAATGTACATATATAAGAGGCTAAGGTTGAGCAAGTTACTGAACCAAGTGGCAAAGCCACCAGTGCCAATCAGTAGGTTGGAGAGTCTAGTCATTCATTGTTGGCACTTGGCTCATCTTGTCAAGTTGATTTTGGATAGAAGAATATTGAGAAATTGAGTAGTTTTTAATTGATGTTTGTTGTAGCTCAGAAGTTAAGGAAGGAAGGATCAAAAGACAAGCAAGTTATTGAGCAGGCCATCCCTGTTTTGCAGCAACTTGCACCAGAGTATAAGGTAGATCATATTGGAAGCCCATCCAGCAAATTGAAAGGTTTAATAGAGCACATTTCCAAAGAGTTTAAAATTCTTCAACAGGTATCAAATTGATAGTTAATAGAGAGATACAATGCAACCACATGGTAACTTGTAATAATAGCATTGCATCTGATAAGACTAGTCTGACTAAAGAATTAAAAAGGATTGATGAGGCTCTCATTCAGTGTAGTCATATATGTCGGTCTTTATCTAACACATCACATTTAACAACAGACCTAGATAGTAAAATAAAGTAGGATAAAGAGAAAAATTAACTACTACTAATCAGTTTTGATGGTACTGAGTCATTGACCAGCTCCATTGATGGTCAAATTTTTCTTTTTGAATCTAAGATTTCAGCCTTGGAGAAGGATAAGGACATAATCATCTGGTGGGCTAGAGAGTTGAGAAGATTGGTTAGTCCCCGGCTAAATACTTTATTGCTTCATAAGAGAGAGCGTATAGAACATATGGGAAATCCCACACTGGCAGACCTAGCTGAGTTAGAAATTCATGCTTATTTGTTGAATGGGCTAGTATCAATTTTGAGTACCTTGAACTCTGACTAGGAACCGAACCGGACAGGTTGATGTGAAAAATGATAAGGGAAATAAGAAGTAATGTATAGCTCAGGGGGAGCAGGGTCAATTTTGGTCATTGGTTTTTGGTAGGAACCAGAACAACACTTCAACGGTCCATTTTTCACATGAGTGTTGCCATCAATGCCAAAGGGGGAGATTGTTGGTAATTGACACTCATCTGGTTTAGTAGTGTTGTCAATGATGGAAACACACATCATTTTGGGTTGGACACTTAACCAACACTCACTGGTATTCATTGTTCGGCAACCGACATATAAAGGAACCGGCAACCGACAGACAAGGGAAACTGGCAAACTAGGAAGCGGTACATGAGGCCTACATAGGAAATTGACCTGGCAGGTTTACACAACAACGATCAGCGGCATCAGTCACAAAATTTAATGAATTTATTTTTGTTTAAGCCAACGTGCAAATAACTTGTAATATCATTGTAAGCCGACATAAGGCATTTATGTTTATGTTTAGGAAGAGTATTTAAGTCAGTTCAGTTAGGTTATTTTGATATACATAACAGATATAGGCAAAGTGATATTGTGTGAGCAATCTTGATCGGAAGATTGCAAATGTAATATTCTTTAGTCTGTTTTGATTATTGGTTTAGAGGTTTGGGAAGTGAAGAAAGTTACCGGTAAGGGAGGACACAGTGAAAATCAGTATAGATAGTGCTTAAACTGAAACTCATCTAGCATAGCAGATGCATTTCCCGAGTTCAGAATTTTGTTTGTAACTCCATATTTGGTGTTTGTAGTCAATGAGGCTCCTTTTGTGATGAGAAGTGCACTCTAGGTTGTTGGCCTTCATGCATGTGCAGGCCCCTATGCTAATATTTATTCATTTCACCAATGGATAGATATTGTGGGTTACCAATCCCATCATGGTTTTTCCTCTTTGAGGTATTCTACGTATAAATATTGTGTTATGGTGTATGTTCTTGTGGTTGCATCATTTCTACTTGTTGTTACTCTCTTTTATGCATGTTGGATAATAAGTGGATTTGTTAATAAGGCTAAAAATATAGAAACTGGCAGAACATTGATTCACCCCCCCTCTCAATGTTCTTGGATTCCAACAAGGGCATCATTCGACATTTATGGACATATCATTTTTCCTATGAATGTTTACTTCTTTTTACTTTATCTTTCATATGCACATAGTGTCATATGACTGCTAAAATGGGGTCTAAATGTAGCGTTGTAAATTGTACACCCTTAATTAGGCTGTCCAATTCCACACTTAGTTAGCACTCACCTTAGTGTGTCCCAATGCATTTTGCATTATAGGACTTCTTTAAGCATTTAATTAATAATTTAATTAAGCCTAATTCTTCTCTCATCAATCCACATAGCATAAAATTAGGTCCTTAATCCTAAGTGTGGCCATTTTTATTATTTAATCATGATTTAATCCTAATCTTACCCTAATTTCAATCTTCAAAGTGCATCATGCATATCTGCACATCTTGGTTTGATCCACCAAGCCGAAATTGGCATTAGAATCCCACTATTTGGCATCCCTAGAAATTCAGAAAAATGTTGATAGGACCAGGACGTATCTCTACTACCTAGTCTCAAACTTTTTTTCCCAAATTTTGGGAGGATAATTTGGCATTCTTTTATAATTCAAATCTCACTCTGTGTCAAATTATATCATTTCAAAGTCGGCTTTTCATCAAATTCAAACCTAGGGTTTCATATATAATGGAAAAAAAATTGTCATTTGGGGATCTATCTACGAATTCAAGAGGAGATCATTGTGAAGTGAAAGTGGTACTATATGTGAAGTTTTAGACTTGAAAATTCATCCATCATTCAAGTCTTCATCAACCATGGAATTTTCAAGAGGTAGAATGATAAGGGAATCACTAATTGTTGATTGGCTTGTCCGATTTCATGTTGTTCTTATGTCTCTACATTGAGCTTCAATAATGCATTACATTATTTTTTAGACTTTACATTATTGTTTTAGGTTTGCATCATAATTTTGATCTAAATAATATTCATTACTATCATTTAGAGTTTTTTTCTAATACACTTGGGTAGAACTCTAGTTTGCATTTAGCTCATAGCAATCTTACAAACACATAAGATTCAAGAGTGTACACACTTTTTCTGATATAATACTAGATATTTATGGAGGTGAAAATCACCAAAATAAGGGGGTTGACTAAAGGAAACCCCTATATAGTCACAAACATACCATTTTCACCTTACAAGGACAGTTACAGGTATCTGATGGAGTGGGAAGTTTTCAGAATATCTCAGTAAATAAGTGCAGGTTTTCTGTCAAAAGTTAGGCCTTATTTTGAGGGACCAGGGTGCCCAATGCCCTTTTCAAAAGACCAGGGCACCCCACACCCTTTTCCCAGGACCAAGGCACCCCACACCCTTTTCCTAGGACCAAGGCACCCCATTCCCTAGTCCTCCTAGTTCTACACTAGAATTTTAGGTCTCTATTCAGACTATTAGAAGCCAGATCTTCAAATCATACATCAATAAACCAAGGCACCCAACGCCCCAGGCCTATCAATATTGTTACAAATTTTGATCACAAGTGCATAATAAAATATTCCTCTCAAATCTATATTTACTGTCTCAATCCAATTATATGTTAGTGTGTTTCAGTGCTTATTTATTCACTATATTTTTACATTCTCCTATACTTTTTATATCCCATTACATAGCAGCGAAGGATTATAAACCCTATAAATATCCCTTGACTCTCTTTCACAAGAGTTAATCAAGGATGATCACTCCTCTAGGTGCTTTCATATTTCAATGTTTATGTGAAATTGGATTTAGGTCCTAATACTACTTGATGCTCTACAAAAAAGGAAGGTTAGTCAATGATAACAAAACATAAACAAGAAGAAAAGTCAAGTCGTTAGTGTTAGAAATCATAAACAAAATACTTTCCTACACAAGCATATCAAAAGAGATACCAAAAGCATGATAGAATGTCTAACTAGGAAGGTAAATATGATGAGGCATCTCCAAATGCCTCCTAACATGCTCTTGGCTTCTTCTCCTTTGTTCCTCTCCTCTCCAAGTTCCAAAATAGTGTAGCTCTTAGCAGCTTTTTGCACTATGGAGGTTTGAGATTGAAGTATTTGCTCTAAATGTGAATAAAAAGCTAATACTATGCTATTGATACTAAAATATTTTTTTTAACCAAAATGACAAGATATTAGTTGATTATGCTAAAATGCTCTCTCAAAATGCCTATAGCTTAAATGCATACAAGTTTTCAAGATCTGGATTATGAAGAAATGGGCTCTATTTATAGGCAAAATGGAGCAATGGATGGTTGAGATTGAGTTATCTCAACAAGGGTCAGGATTGAATGGTTTGAGATCCATGTGAGGGCTTTCAACCCAATCCCAGGATGACAAGTGTCAATGTGAGATAGCTTGAGAGGAGAGGGAATAAACATTAAATGATTGACATGACCTTGGGAGTTAAGGTCAAGGTTAGTTGAATGAATAAACTCTTTATTCAAAGAATAAAGCTTTTATCCAATGGATAAACTCTTGTGCAAAGGCAAAAGGGATAAACATCGTCAAAGCAATAAATGCTTGAAGAGACACATGAGTGCAAGTTGAAATAACTATAAATGGTTATGTAAGAGCCATTAATGGTCATGTAAGAGCCATTAGTGGTTTTGGAAGACTTTGGAGGTTAAATTGTTGAACACACAAAGTATTTAATACTTTTCAAAGACTTTGGAGTCTTTGAGAAGTGACTTAAAGTTGCTTAGGAATGTGACAATAATTAGGAGATGGATTAGGCTAATTAGGAAGGGGCTAGAAGAATCTAGAAGGGAGTTTAGGAATGCAATTGGATTTGGTGGGTGAGGGAAAATAGGATTTTTATTTAAAATAAATTATTTTATTTCAATAAATGTGTGCAAGTTGCATTTGTAGGAAAATGCAAGTGGGGGGTATAAATGATTTAAATAAATGTTTTATTTAATTTATTTAAAAGAGGAATAGGGGATTAAATGAAATAAATATGATTTATTCATTTAATTGATTTGTGAATTTGGTTTAATGAATGAATTAAAATAAATTGAATAATTTATTTAATTAATAGGAGAATGTTTGAAGATGAATTAATTAAATGTTAATTTAATTAACTAATGGCTAGTGGATTTTTAATTAAATAAATAGCAAATATTCATTTAATTACACTAGAAAAATTTGTGTGACTACACTACCCGATTCCATTTTCATCCAAAAAATTGAATTTACTCTGCTATCAAGGCCTTCTCCACGGCAACCCGAAGGCTTCTTGGAGCGGCCATCCTCACTGGTCCTGCTATCCTGACATTCAGTCCCCTGATAAAATGGTTGATGAGAAGCTTCTCGTCCTTCAAGTAATCCACATATGGGAGGAGCTCAATGAACTTACTCTCATACTGAGTCACTGAGAGACCCTTCTGCTAGAGGTCGTGGAACTCATCTATCCTATGCTGCCTGAAGTGCTTTGACAAGTATCTATCTGATAACTCAATGATGAATGGATAGTACCAAACCGGTACTGAGAGGGGGGGTGAATCAGTATAGAAAAAAACACAATACTAAACCGGTTTGCTAGCAGACATTGTGCTTTGGTAGACAAACAGTAACACCGGTCTTAAACAGAGTACAACCGGCAAAATCCAAAGTAACTGAGACAAGCATAAACCGGTTGACACTTATCTTCTCATACAATTTAATACTTCATTTCCATTTCACCTTAGTCCATGAACAGGTGATCTATCATCAAAAGATATATAACCAGCTAGATCAACATGATTTACCTTCAGACACAAATTACTCAAACCATCACAAGAATATCACCACACATGACATAGATTTTTCACGTGGAAACCCAACTGGGAAAAACCATGGTGGGGATAAATACCCACAAGCTGTTTTTGAACTCTTTAGAAGTATGCTCTGTTAGGAGCCTTGTCCAATTAAAGATTGATACAATAGGTTATGTTAGGAACCGATCCTGTTAGGGATCACCCAGTTAAGGGATGGCTAGAATACCCGGTTAAGGGTTAAACCCTGTTAGAGGTTACCTTGTTAGAGGATTTCAAGAACTCAATGGTTTTGAGTCACCCTGTTAAAGGATTTATAGTAAGCCGATTAAAGCTACCCTGTTAAGGGATTTTCCAACTGTTGAACTAGTTAGAGATCAACAAGTATTACAATGATCTGGTAACAACACTCAATGCCAATGTAGATCCGCTTTAGCTCCTCTTCGTCTTCTGCACTTACACTCTGCAGGTATCACTTCTCTCTTTTGGTTTGGAAAGAATCACATATCTCTTCTCTTGGATACTCGCACACAACTTTTGCCAACAACCTCAGTAAGAGACACAACTTTGACCTTATAGGAAACAGACAGGTCGGTAGCATAAACCCTAAACCCTAAACCTGTTAGGTTAAGCAATTCAAACGGTTCAATCCTGACCGCTGAGCACATTGCATTAAATGCAACAGTCTTGAACTAATCTCAAGACATTCTCCATCATTCATTTTCTACCGATTTCATGGCGGCTGATAACCCATCATGCGTTATCACTGTTTACAGACTTTGCACATTCCTGAGGTAGATGGGAACAATCTCCTTCATGCAAGATCCTTCAAGCGCACAAGGCTAACGTGGCAACATGATCTGTTCTATGATACAATGCTAACTCATCACACAAAGTCACCGATTGAGTCACACAGGCTTGAGGCACTTCAACCGGAAACCCTGAAGTTTAGACTACCAACCGGTAGTCATACAAAGCTTCCATATGCCGGTTCCCATAACCACATGCCGGTTCACCTTAAACAAACACACCACTTCACTTTGGCACAAACATCGGTTCACAGTGTGCACAAATGTCGGTTCACAGTGTTATATCGATTCTCACATATACCAGTTCACTCCTCTTTAGCATATTGACATCAATGACAACATACAATGTCATTATGTCCTCATACCGGTTCACATAATGCCAACAATCTCCCCCTTTGGCATTGATGGCAATATACAAAAGATATCTCTCTGCTTCACATCTTCTCTTCCAATTTCTACAAATATCTTCTCCCCTTCACTTCTTCTCCCCCTTTGACAACAATGCCAAAGTGGAGGCATGAGCTTCCCTGTTCCATTATGCTTCTCCCCCTGAGGAGTAGCATCCTTCAACACATCAATTCTGAAGAAAAATTTGACTATGCAGTACTTGACTGATGTGGAGCATATACCTTTAGTTTACCTCCTGAAGGGGTAGCATCCCTAATTCACCTCTTAAGTACATAAATGTAGCCTTTGGGAGAGGTTTGGTGAATATGTCTACTAACTGCTCCTTACTGGAAACATGTTCTAGTGCAATCTCTTTGTTCTGAACCTTTTCTCTCAAGAAATGATACTTAAGCTCAAAGTGCTTGGTTCTAGAATGTAACACCGGATTTTTGGAGATGTTAATTGCACTAGTATTGTCACAAAATATACTTACCAGTTCAGATACATGAACTTTGAAGCCATTCAATACATGCTTCATCCAAATTGTCTGAGTACAGTTCATGAAAGCTGCAACATACTCTACTTCCATTGTAGACTGAGAGATACAACTCTACTTCTTACTCATCCATTAGACCAGTCTACCATCGAGAAAGAATGCACCACTGGTTGTGCTCTTCCGGTCATCCACATTACTTGCCCAATCAGCATCTATGAATACTTTCAAATTGAAGTCCTTTCCATATGGATACCACAATCCATAATCAATAGTTCCCTTTAGATACCTAAGAATCCACTTGATTGCAACCAAGTGGGATTCTCTTGGACTTTTCTGGAACCTTGCAGTAATGTCAACTACATGTGCAATATCTAGTCTGTTGTGCACTACATAATGCAACTTACCAATCATTGATCGGTATTCCTTCTCATCAACCAATGCTGAGTCATCTTCTTTGTATAGTTTACAACTAGTCACCATCGGTGTACCAACCGGATTGCTATCTTCCATGCCAAAGGTCTTCAACACCTCTTTGACATACTTGGAGTGACTGATAAAAATTCCATCCTTCATCTACTGAATCTGCAGTCCAATGAAGAACTTAATCTCCCCTATGAGTGACATCTCAAACTCTTTCTTTATCTCATCTGCAAACTCATGACTCATCTTGTCATCTCCACCAAAGATAATGTCATCAACAAATACCTCATAGATCAGGATCTGATCTCCTTCAGACTTCAAGTAGATATTGCTATCTTCGCTTGTTCTCTCAAATCCAATCTTCACAAGATGGGAATGCAGGCGTTCATACCATGCTCTAGGTGCCTGCTTTAGACCATATAAGGCTTTATGTAGCCTACACACCATGTCACTATCTTCAGATAGGGAAAACCCATCTAGTTGCTCTATATACACTTCCTCTTCAATTACCCCATTTAGGAATGTAGATTTTACATTGATTTGATATACTTTGAATCCTTTAAAAGCTACATATGCAAGGAGCATACGAACTCCTTCCAATCTGGCTACAGGAGCAAAGGTTTCTCCATAGTCTTCTCCTTCTTCTTGAGCATATCCTTTACACACCAGTCTGGCTTTGTTTCTAATCAATGTGCCATCCTCATTCAGCTTATTTCCAAAAACCCATTTGGTACCAATCACATTTTTATGCTCTGGTCTAGGTACCAAAGACCATATACCATTTCTCTCTATCTAGTCAAGTTCCTCTTCCATTGCCTTGAACTAGTCTTCATCTTTATGTGCCTCTTTGAATGATTTAGGCTCAAATTCAGAGATCATACATGAGTTTTCTCTGACCTTTCTTCTTGTAAGGATTCCTGCATCCTTATCTCCTATGATCTACTTAGGATCATGATTCAACTTGACATACCAGTCTTGATAGATTCCTCTTTCTTTTCTTCTTCATCCTCATCTCCATCAGTATCAACATCTACATCTACCGGTGTAGGAACATTGTTACTGGTACTTGGTTGACTGACAACCGGTTCCCAGAAGGTTACAATCGATTCATTTACCACTTGCTCACTATTGGTTTCCTTAGTTTTCTCAGCGGTTTCATCAACTCTTACATTGATGCTTTCCATAATTCTCTGAGTCCTATTATTGAAACACTTGAGAGCTTTTCTCTTGGTGGAATACCCTAGGAATATTCCCTCATCACATTTCGCATCAAATTTGCTCTGGTGTTCAATCCTCTTGATGTAACATTTGCTACCAAACACTCTAAAGTAGCTAACCATAGGTGTCTTATCAGTCCAATAATCATAAGGAGTTTTATCCTCACCTTTCTTAATGAGTACCTGGTTCATTGTGTAGACTACAGTGCTCACTACTTCTCTCCAAAAGGTATGAGCTACCTTTCCTTGAATCAACATAGTTCTAGCTGCTTTGACCACAGTCAAGTTATTCCTCTCTGCTAGGGCATTCTGCTGTGGAGTCCAGGGGGAAGACAGTTGCCTCTTGATGCCATGTTCTTCATAGTACTTGTTGAATTCACCAGAAGTGAATTCCCCTCCTTGATTAGTTCTCAGGCACTTGATCCTTTTACCAATTTCCTTCTCTACTAATGCTCTGAAAGCTTTGAACTTTACAAAGGCTTCAGACTTATCTTCAAGAATGTGACCCACATCATTCTTGAGCAGTCATCAGTGAGAAGCATGAAGTACCTATCACCCTGCATACTCCTAGTTTTCATAGGACCACATAAATCACTATGCACAAGATCAAGCAAATTGTTAGCAGTGAAAGGTTTACCTTTAAAGGTTGAGGAAGACATTTTCCCTAGTTGACAATCTCTACATAGGGTATTTCCCAGTTTTCTCAGCATCGGCAATCCTCTAACTGCCTTGATCTTACTGGCCTTCACAATGTTATCAAAGTTTACATGGCAGAGTCTCCTATGCCATATCCAGCTATCATCAAATTTAGCTATAAGACATGTACTTATATTTGCATTTACTTGAATAGGTTTCTTTGGTCTGCATGCTGGTGGCCACCAGTTCACCATTCTTTCCTTTGATTCTACACACTCCATTCTTGAATTTGAGAGTGAGACCACTGCCATTTAGCTGGGCAACACTCATAAGGTTGTGTCTTAGACCATCAACCCAATACACATTGTCAGCACTACTCTTTCCATTTAGAGAGATGGACCCTCTGCCTTTGACCATACATGGTGCATCATTACCAAAGCGAACCACACCACCATCATACTCTTCCAAGGATAGAAACTTGCTACTGTCACCAGTCATATGGTGAGAACAGCCACTATCAATAATCCACTCATTGGAATTATCAAAGCGGGAGACAAGAGCCTTCTTGTCTAACACATCTTCCTTTATAGCAACAAACACAATATCTTCATTTTCTTCATCTTCTGACTCCTCATCTATGACACCTTCATCAACTGCCACAAAAAAGTTTTTCTGGTTTCCTCCTTTGAATTTCTTGAACCTTTCTGGTTTATCCTTGTTGTCACCGTTAGGATAGTTTACAACAATATGTCCTATCCAGTTACAAGAAAAGCATTTCAAAGGGAGCTTACCTCTGTATTTGGCGGTTCCTTTAGGAAGTTTCCTGGCAAGAAGAGCTTCCAATGCCATCAGAATCTCCTCATTATTCATTTCTCTGCTATGCCTTGGTTCACCACTAGTGCTAGCTTCTTTTCCTTTTCTAGATGGTACAGCAGAAGCTTTAAAAGTTGATTCAGTCTTTTGAACACTGTAATCAAAACTATTTAGCTCATAGGCTGTCAACTTTGCAATGATGGAGTCTAGGGATACCTTAGTCTTGTCTATAGATCTCAACTCCTAAATAGCAGCAACCCTTATTGCATAGACCGGTAATAAGGATCTCAGGACTTTTCTTACCACAGTGGAATCTTCCATTTTACCACCTGTACTCTTGATATCTCCAACAACAGTTTTGATTCTTATTCCATACTGTTGAATGGTCTCACCTTCAACCATCCGCATGTCTACAAATTTCCCTCTAAGGCTTTCTTCCTTATCTTGTTTAACATGCTCATCACCGCCATAGATATTTTCAAGAGTATCCCATACCTCTTTGGGATTTACCTTATCTTGGACATCAATAAACTTAATGTTAGATAAACTACTAATTAGGGCTTCCATGACTTTCCCATTCTCTTGCATCTCTCTCTTTTGGTCATCGGTGAGAGTACCGGTAGGGGCAACATAGGCATTCTCAACATAGCTCCAATTTTGAGCACCCATGCTTCTGATGTATATCTTCATTCTATCTTTCCATATACTGAAATTTTCTTTGTTAAACTTTGGACCTTCCCTCTTTATTAGACTGGGATCTTTACCTCAAGCGGTTAAGCTTATAACATGGAGGACCTGGAAGACCTGGAGGACGCTTTGATACCAATTGATAACTCAATGATGAATGGATAGCACCAAATTGGTACTGAGAGGGGGGTGAATCAGTATAGACAAAAACACAATATTAAACTGGTTCGCCAGCAGACACTGTGCTTTGCCAGACAAATAGTAACACCGGTCTTAAACAAAGTACAACCAGCAAAACCCAGAGTAACTGAGACAAGCATAAACTGCTTGACACTTATCTTCTCATACAATCTAATACTTCATTTCCATTTCACCCTAGTGCATGAACAGGTAATCTATTATCAAAAGATATATAACTAGCTAGATCAACATGATTTACCTTCAGACACAAATTACTCAAACCATCACAAGAATATCACCACACATGACACACAGATTTTTCACGTGGAAACCCAACTGGGAAAAACCATGGTGGGGATGAATACCCACAAGCTATTTTTGAACTCTTTAAAAGTCTGCTCTGTTAGGAGCCTTGTTAAGTTAAAGATTGATACAATAGGTTCTATTAGGAACCGATCCTGTTAGGGATCACCTGGTTAAGGGATGGCTAGAATACCTGGTTAAGGGTTCAAGCCTATTAGAGGTTACCTTGTTAGAGGATTTCAAGAACTTGATGGTTTTGAGTCACCCTGTTAAAGGATTTACAGTAAGCCGGTTAAAGCTACCCTGTTAAGGTATTTTCTGACTGTTGAAGTGGTTAGAGATCAATAGGTATTACAATGATCTAGTAACAGCACTCAATGCCAATGCATATCCGCTTTAGCTCCTCTTCATCTTCTGCACTTAAACTCTGCAGGTATCACTTCTCTCTTTTGGTTTGGAAAGAATCATGTATCTCTTCTCTTGGATACTCACACACAACTTTTGCCAACAACCTCAGTAAGAGACACAACATCGACCTTATAGGAAACAGATAGGTTGGTAGCATAAACCCTAAACCTGTTAGGTTAAGCAATTCAAATGGTTCAATCCTGACCATTGAGCACATTGCATTAAATGCAACAGTCTTGAACCAATCTCAAGATGTTCTCCATCGTTCATTTTCCACCAATTTCATGGCAACTGATAACCCATCATGCGTTATAACCATTTACAGACTTTGCACATTCCTGAGGTAGATAGGAACAATCTCCTTCATGCAAGATCCTTCACGCGCACAAGGCTGACATGGCAACACGATCTGTTCTACATTACAATGCCAACTCATCACACAAAGTCATCGATTGAGTCACATAGGCTTGAGGCACTTCAACCAAAAACCCTAAAGTTGAAACTACCAACTAGTAGTCATACAAAGCTTCCATATGTCGGTTCCCATAACCACATGTCGGTTCACCTTAAACAAACACACCGCTTCACTTTGGCACAAATGTCGGTTCAGAGTGTGCACAAATGTCGGTTCACAATGTTATACTAGTTCTCACATATACCGGTTCACTCCTCTTCAATTTATTGACATCAATGACAACATACAATATCATTATGTCCTCATACTAGCTCACATAATGCCAACACTCTCCCTGAACCTCTCTATAAAGATCTCCCATGTGAGGGTGTCTGCAAATAGGCCACACTTGTATTCCTCCTGTCTCCACCATGTGGAGGTTGTTCCTCTCAAAAGGTGAACTAATACTCATGCCTTCAGATTGCTTTCATAGGAATACAATGCAAAGCACCAATCTAGGCTCAAAAGCCAAGCCTCGGCCTCTACCTCATCGATAGATCCCCCAAAATATGGTGGCTAGAGGCACAAAACCTCTCTGATCACATCCCCTGGATCACAACGTTCTCTCTCAAAATATACAGGTGCTGCTACTGGAGGTGGTCCAGGTAGATGAACAGACTCAGGCTTATGCTCACTCTGGCCCTCTAAGGTATTAGGAAGTGGACTCCTACTCTGCTCCCTAACTGCTGATCTATGGCTCCGTAAGTTCTGGTTTTCTGCATGATGGTTAACTGCTGGAAGCCTATCCTGTACTATCCCAATCAGGTTCTGAAGTACCAATAAGATGTCTTAGTTTGGGTCAACTGGTTGTTCAGGAGGAACCTCTGGGTCCCCTTCCAGAACCGGTTCCTTCCTATCAACATCTTCGCGTGTCATGCGTGCACGCCTAGGACCCCTACCGTGCTTGCGAGCTTGTCGCGTAGTCGGAGGCATCCTTATGAGAAAATAAAATAAATAAATAATTTTTGGAGAAAAATTTAATTAATTAAATAATTAAAGAGAAACATAATGGAGAAAGGTTCCTAGTGTTGGAAACCTTGCTTTGATACCAAAATATCATGCCCAAACTTTTGGGCAAAAAATGGAACAACAATTTTTATTTTATTTTTACAACATAAACTCACAAAATAATCTACATTTAAAATGAAATCGATTAAGTTTTGTCTTATCTAAGATGTAAATATAATTGCTTACTAAAGTTGGAATAATTAACTCAATCAATAACGTGACAATAATTAATGAAGACTAATTATTCCCTAATAGGGTCATCGCAATTTAACTAGTTAATTTAATCAACCTAATTAAATTGTCGCTAATTAAAGTCAAGAGATATTTAAATGTCTCGATTGCATAAAAATTATTCCAGGCTAATTAAATTAATGATAATGTTATCTTAAATTAAAATTAATTAATTGGGCACATGCAAATTCACTTTTTAAATATAACCAATAAGGTTAACAATTCAATAATGATATTTGCCAAATAAATATATTTTATATTAAAGTCAATTTTAAATCCTCAAAACCTTCAAATTTTTGACTATTAAATAATTTGGCCCATATTGACCTCATAGGCTAAAATTCGCATAAAATAATTAATAATTTTCATTAATAAAATTCCCCAAATTAAATTTAACCTAGCATCCACATTTAATTTAATATGAAAATTATCTATAAAATATCCTCATTAATAATCCTTGATTAATAAAATTATGTCAATAATTGCGATAATAAACCTATATAAAATTAATCCCCCAATTTAATTATGCCTTGATAAAAGTCTATATTAAAATCAATCTTCTCCATGATCCAAAATTAGAAGTTTTAAAATTAATTTCACATTAGCAATATTAAATGAGAGGGGATTCTTTTTCAAATTTTTAAAAGAATTCCTCCCCCCTTTTATTTTATTTAATATTTAATAGTGTACCCTAATTAGGGTTGAGTTATTCCTCTTCTATATTTTATTTTAAAAATGAATATAACAATTCTCTTTCTTTTATATGCTAACCCTAACCCGAATATGGGCTAGGGTTGCATATCTAATTTACTTTTATTATTTAGATGCTAACCCTAACCCGAAATTGGGTTAGGGTTGCATATTTTTATCAACTAAAATTCTTTCTCTCTTTGTTTTTGTTTTGCTAGGGTTTTTTTTTGTGTGTGTGTTGCAGGGTATTCGGTGGAGGCAGCGGCCAAAGGAGGGAGTGCGAAGGGGGTCTGAGCTCGTAGGGCGGGGAGGCTCCTCGGGCGCCACTATGGATACCCACAGCAGTGGCCGGTGCCGCCCACTTTGGGCACCCATAGTGGCGGTCGTGAGCCGTCCACTGTGGTTACCTACAATGGCAACCCCGTGCCAACCACTATGTGTAACCACAATGGCGGCCTGCATCGTCCACTGTGTGTAAACACGGTGCAGCCCATTCTGACCACTATGTTTACCCACAGTTGCCGCACCCTCCTGCATCATCCACTATGTGTAAACACAGTGGTTCAGCCCCTCAATAAATTCTTTTTTTGTTAATCTTTTTTTGTCTTTATTTTTTTTTAAATATATTTATATATGTATATATATATATATATATAACTATTTTTCTTTATATATATACATAAATAAAATCTTAGAATGCATGCATATTTTTTAAATAACCAGAATACTAATGTAAAATTCTTTTTCCCTAGATTTCCAGTCTTCCCTAGGTCTTACACACTCCCTAACCAAGGCACCTCAAGAAGAGGAATGAAATGGGGAAGAGGAATGACACATACCAAGAAGGTTATCTAACCAAGGATGGCACTCCTAAAGAGGAAATTCGGCCATCTTAGGAAATCCACTTTTTGGGGAGGTTAAACAAGTCCTAGGGGGTGGACACATGGCCAAATTTGGCCTTCACCCATAGGTACCACATGAGGCCCATTAAAAATGCTCCAAAACTAACTCTAGGAGTTGGTTTAAGCCTTTGAAATTCCACCTAAAGTTTACCTACGGGTCAACTCTGAGTTGACCCTCCTAATGGCTCACTATCCTTGATTTACTTGGGACCTTCAAGGATAATTTGGAAATATATCATTGGTAAAAAAAAAATCTTTCAAAAGGTGACATGACAATGCCAACACAACATACAACATATGTGTCAAGTGACACTACAAAAATAATTCTACATCACAATTACTCACATGGCAATTGTCTCTTGTAGGATTTACACAATTTAACACACATGCAAACATTTACAATTACGAATAAAATACGATACATACGGGGTGTTGTCTCTCCAAATAAACAACCCCTGGTTTTACAAATGTACATAGGCCTAGGCTTTATTCTCCATAATGTTTCCATGGTCACATGGATAATTTTCATGCACATCTCAACTGCACATTAGTACTCCCCGATAGCCTCATATAATATTGAACACATAAATAAGAATACAAATCAATCACTCTGCATACAATTGACATCATACAAATCAATTTACCATATAACAAAGCAAATCCATAACCAATTATCATAATCCTCATAAATTTAATCCATTCATAAGATATGCATCATATTTCTAGCATCATAATAAAGTACTACAAATCAAATAATGACATACACCATCTCAATGTTATCCTATTCTAGAATCATATAAAATTCTATATCCACAATGCATAGAAATGAAGCATCAATATATCAATGTTATACAATTCCTGGGATCATATAAAGTTCTATATCCATAATGCATAAAAATATAGCATCCATAATAGTTCCAACATGAAAATCATTGAAATGCTAGGATGGGTTAGGGTAGGGCCTCACACCCTCCCCCTCTACGCATGAACTTCCTCCTGGAGTTCATCAAAAAGATGAGGGTATTGTGATCTCATACATGTTGCGTCCTCCTATGAAGCTATAACCTCATCATAGCAATCCCACTGGACCCTGACCTAGTCCAGCTCTCGACCTCGAAGAGCCAACGTCTAACAAGCCAAAATGTGAATGGGCTCCAAAGCTATCTACTCATCCAACTCCACCTACAAGGCATCCCAATCTAAAATATGAGACTCATCATAGATATACTTCATCAAAACTAATACATGAAACACATCGTGGATGCGTGATAGGCTAGGTGGAAAAGCTAGGTGATAAGAAACTGGTCCTATCCTCTCAAGGATCTCAAATGGTCCAACAAAGCAAGGTGCAAGCTTAGAACCCTTTCCATAATGGATTGGACTCTTATGTGGTCACACTCTCAGGAAAACTCTGTCCCCAACCATGTAGCTCTGGTCTATCCTCTTCGCATTTGCATACTTCTTCTACCTATCGTGTGCCTCTCTAAGGCATTGTCTAATCAAAATTACCTATTGCTGCATATCATTAATCATCTCAAGACCTATGGCCACTCTATCCTCAATATGGTCCCAACTCAAAGGTGTCCTGCAAGGTCTACCGTACAAGGCCTGAAAAAGTGGCATCCCCAAAGAAGTGTGATGCTCATTATTATAGGAAAACTCTACTAAAGGAAGGTACTCCTCCCATCTAGTCTGATGATCCATGACGTACATGCGGAGCATATCCTCTAACACCTAGTTAACCCTCTCTGTCTGTCCATCCATTTTTGGATGATAGGCTATGCTGAAATTGAGCTTGGTGCCCATTAGTGCCTGTAATGCCTTCCAAAAGGAAGAAGTGAAGAGGGAATCCCTATCAGAAATAATCTTGCATGGAATGCAATGAAGCCTGATAATGTCTCGCAAGAACACCTACGTCACTGCTAGTGCTGTGAAGGTAGTCCGAACTAGTGAGAAGTGGGCCACTTTGGTCAACCTGTCAACTGTCACCAAGATAGCATCATGGCGACGAGATGACATGGGAAGACCAATGATGAAATCCATGTATATAGTATCCCACTTCCACTCTGCTATAGCATGAGACTGGAGCAACCCACCTGGATGGCAGTGCTCCACCTTGACTCTCTGGTACTCAAGGCATCAGGCTACTAACTTAGAATAAGCTGCCGTATACCTGGCCAATGATATAACTGTCTCAAGTCTGCATGCATCTTCTTAACCTTGGGATGCGCTGCATAAGGAGCTCTACGAGCCTCCATGAGAATGAACTCTGGCAATCCCCCAGGAGAAGGTACATAGATGCACCCTCTATGGCGTAATAGTCCATCAGACTCTAAGGAATAATCCACATACTTCCCCTCCAGAGTCTCCTGTGATCAAATCACCTGACAAACCTCTGGATACCATCCATCCTCTGGCAACCGCTGCAATATGCGATCTCTTAAGTTTGTGCTCATAGATATGGAGTATACCTCATGTCATCTCCTACTCAAGGCATCTGCAACTACGTTCTCTTTCCCCTTGATGTAGTTGACATCAAAATTATACTCGCATAGAAACTCCATCCATCTCCTCTAACAGACATTAAGATTAGGCTGGGTGAAGATGTACTACAAGCGCTGATGATCTGAATGAAGCTCAAAATGATGACCCAAAAGGAAGTGTCTCCACCTCACAAGTGCATGTACTACTGCTGCAAGCTCAAGGTCATGCATAGTATAGTTAAGCTCGTGGGTCTTAAGTTTCCTAGACTCATAAGCTATAACTCGACCCTCCTGCATAAGGACTGCTTCTAATCCATCCAAAGAAGCATCTGTGCATACCATGAAATCAGTCGTGGGCTCTGGGACAATAAGAATAGGTGCACTAGTGAGTGCCCTTTTCAAATCCTAAAAATCCCTCTCACACCTTTATGTCCACTCGAATTTATTTCCCTTTCACTAAAGGGATGTAATGGGATGTGCAACTTTGGAAAATCCCTCAGCAAAGAATTTGTAGTACCCTACTAGACCCATGAATCTCCTGACCTCTGTCACATTGGTTGGTGTTGGCAAATCCATAATAGCTCTGATCTTTGATGGGTCAACTGAGATCCCATCACCAGATATAACATGCCCAAGGCACTTGACCTCTGATCTAAAGAAAGCACACTTCAACAAACTATCGTACAACTGGTTGTCCCTCAAACACTACAAAACCTGCCTCAAATTCTCCTCATGCTCCTCATTATGAGACTATATCAATATGTCATCTAGGAACACAATCACAAATCGGTTCAGGAAAGTGCAGAATACCCCATTCATGAAAGTCATGAATACAGCTAGAGCATTTGTAAGACCGAATGGGACCATGGTGAACTCATAATGGCCATATCTGGTACAAAACATGGTCTTGTGGATATCACTCTCCACAATCCTCAACTGATGGTATCCTAACTTCAGATTTATTTTGGAAAACACTTTAGCACCCTAAAGCTGATCAAACAAATCATCGATCCTAGGCAAGGAATAACGGTTCTTGATGGTTACTTTGTTCAGCTGCCTATATTCCATGCATAACCGAAGGGATCCATCCTTCTTCTTCATGAAGATGACTAGTGCGCCCCAAGGGTAGACGCTAGGATGAATGTGACCCTTCTCTAAGATTTCCTCAAGCTGCATCTTGAGCTCATTAAGCTCATTTGTGGTCATCCTATAAGGTGCTCTTGAAACTAGCTCGGCTCCTAGTACAAGATCTATGTGGAAGTCAATCTCTCTGCTAGGTGGCATACCAGGTAGCTCGGCTGGAAATACATCTCTAAACTGCTCAAGGATGGGATGATCATCTAGGGAAGGCTCCTCATTTTCTTCCTCTCTATCACTGATGGTGATAGCAAACAACTGGCATCCCTTTCTCATGCTCTACTTAAGCTGCATAGAAGAAATCATACGAAGAGACACGGGCCTCTGAATCCCAATGATTACGATGGGAGCACCATGAGCATCCTCACACTCGATCTTTTTCAAGCGATAATCCATCTTGGCTCTATGGGTGTAAAGCCAATCCATGCCAAGTATGATGCCATAAGATCTGAGTGGTGTAACTCTAAGGTCTACTAAGGTGGTGGTATTACCAATCTGGAGCTGACATCCCCTAACCTCTGAATCCACTAACACTGTAGCCCCTAAAGCTAACTCCACTTCCCAATTGACTCCTTGTCTAATTGCCACTAGCCTGCAACACTCCACAACCAATGGAGATATAAAGGAGTTAGTAGCTCCTGAGTCAAACAATATAGAAATATTGATACCACTAATCATACCTGTGGCCTCAATAATTGTGGCCTAGTGCTCTACTTGGTGGTTGTCAACCGCTACGAAGACCCTATGGGACTTGCCCATAGCTCTAACTATAGGCTCTGATGTTGCCATCCTCTGACTACTTGCCATCTGACCCTGCAGACACTCTCTCGCCATGTGCCCCATGGCTCCATGTGAAACAAGCACCGTGTGCCTGAAACTGTATGCCCTGAGGCCTAGAAAAAGACTGTCTACCTGTCCTGCTCGAACCACTATACCCACCCTTGGAGGACTGCTGAGTTTGTGTCGGAGGTGTGTAAGTACCATGTGCTCTCTGGTCGTACCTAGGACCCTGTGAATGTCATTGCTTGGGCTTAGAGCCTTGTTGTCCCTGAGGGGGCCTCTGCCTCTGATTCTGCTATGACTAATGCGGAGGAGTGGGTATAAAGGACTCTGATGCATTTCTATGGTTGCCTTTCCAGCGGGGTTTCTGAAACCTGAAAGATAGGGGTGTGGGGTTTCGGTTCTGAAACTAATCCCTTGTGTCTTGAGGCCTAACCTGAATTTCCTCTGCTATCAAGGCCTTCTCCATGGCAACCTGAAGGCTTCCTGGAGCGGTCATCCTCACTGGTCCTGCTATCCTAGCATTCAATCCCCTGATAAAATGATTGACGAGAAGCTTCTCATCCTTCAGGTAATCCACATATGGTAGAAGCTCGATCAACTTACTCTCATATTGGGTCACTGAGAGACCCTTCCGCTGGAGGTCATGGAACTCATCTATCCTACACTGCCTGAAGTGCTCCGATAGGTATCCCTCCCTGAAACTCTTTATAAAGATCTCCCATGTGAGGGTGTCTGCAAATAGGCCACACTTGTATTCCTCCTGTCTCCACCATGTGGAGGTCGTTCCTCTCAAAAGGTGAACTGCTACTTGTGCCTTCAGATTGCTTTCATAGGAATGCAATGCAAAGCACCAATCTAGGCTCAAAAGCCAAGCCTCAGCCTCTACCCCATCAGTAGATCCCCCAAAAGATGGTGCCTGGAGGTGCAAAACCTCTTTGATCAGATCCCCTGGATCACAACGTGCTCTCTCAAAATATACAGGTGCTACTACTGGAGGTGGTCCAGGTAGATGAACGGACTCAGGTTCATGCTCAGCCTAGCCCTTTAAGGGATTAGGAGATGGACTCCTACTCCGTTCTGTAACTGTTGATCTATGGCTCCCTAAGTTCTGGTTTTCTGCATGATGGTCAACTGCTGGAAGCCTATCTTGTACTATCCCAATCAGGTTCTAAAGCACCAATAAGATATCTTGGTTTGGGTCAACCGGTCATTCGGGAGGAGCCTCTAGGTCCCCTTCCAGAACCGGTTCCTCCCTATCAACATCTTTGTGTGCCATACATGCACGCCTAGGACCCCTACCGCGCTTGCGAGCTTGTCGCGTTGTCGGAGGCATCCTTATGAGAAAATAAAATAAATAAATAATTTTTGGAGAAAAATTTAATTAGTTAAATAATTAAAGCGAAATGTAATGGATAAAGGTTCCTAGTGTTGGAAACCTTGCTCTGATACCAAAATATCGTGCCCAAACTTTTGGGCAAAAAATGGAACAACAAATTTTATTTTATTTTTACAACATAAACTCACAAAATAATCTACATTTAAAATGAAATCAATTAAGTTTTGTCTTATCTAAGATGTAAATAGAATTGTTTACTAAAGTTGGAATAATTAACTCAATCAATAATGCGACAATAATTAGTGAAGACTAATTATTCCCTAATAGGGTCATTGCAATTTAACTAGTTAATTTAATCAACCTAATTAAATTGCCGCTAATTAAAGTCGAGAGATATTTAAATGTCTCAATTGTATTAAAATTATTCTAGGCTAATTAAATTAATGATAATGTTATCTTAAATTAAAATTAATTAATTGGGCGCATGCAAATTCATTTTTTAAATATAACCAATAAGGTTAACAATTCAATAATGATATTTGCCAAATAAATATATTTTATATTAAAGTCAATTTTAAATCCTCAAAACCTTCAAATTTTTTACTATTAAATAATTAGGCCCATATTGACCTCATAGGCTAAAATTTGCATAAAATAATTAATTATTTTCATTAATAAAATTCCCCAAATTAAATTTAACCTAGCATCCACATTTAATTTAATATGAAAATTATCTATGAAATATCCTCATTAATAATCCTTGATTAATAAAATTATGTCAATAATTCCGATAATAAACCTATATAAAATTAATCTCCCAATTTAATTATGCCTTGATAAAAGTCTATATTAAAATCAATCTTCTCCATGGTCCTAAATTAGAAGTTTTAAAATTAATTTCACATTAGCAATATTAAATGAGAGGGGATTCTTTTTCAAATTTTTAAAAGAATTCCCCCCCCCCTTTATTTTATTTAATATGTAATAGTGTACCCTAATTAGGGTTGAGTTATTCCTCTTCTATATTTTATTTTAAAAACAAATCTAACAATTCTCTCTTTTTTATATGCTAACCCTAACCCGAATATGCGCTAGGGTTGCATATCTAATTTACTTTTATTATTTAGATGCTAACCCTAACCCGAAATTGGGTTAGGGTTGCATATTTTTATCAACTAAAATTATTTCTCTCTTTGTTTTTGCTTTGCTAGGGTTTTTGTGTGTGTGTTTTTTTTGTGTGTGTTGCAGGGTATTTCTTTTAGTTTCCTACTAGCATGCATTTTCTAGATTTATACTTAAGCAAAAATGACTAATTTTCTCTCTTTTTTAAAACATCTGCAAATTAACCTTTCTAGTTAATGACTTTCTACTTAACATGCGATTTCAGAATGTGTAAAAACGGTAGCAGAATTAATTCTTATAGACAGCAACAGCAAGATAAAAAAATTTACATTAATATTTTAAAACAGAATAAAACATCTCATTCTTTTCTTCAATAATATTTGAATAGCATAATACATTTCTTTTCCTTTGCAACTTATACAAAACAGAATTAATCAAGTGCACTCCATTTTTTTTAATTTAAATGATCCATACATCAATAAAGTACAACTTAAGACTCAATCAATAATACAGTTTCTAATTCATTTACAATATATTTACAGTAGAAAAATTCTTTCCTTTCCCTTCTTTTCTTTACAACAAAATACAAAATTACATTCTTTTTCTTTTTGGAACTAAAATAAAATCAGAAACTCCTAACTTTCATTTTTCTTCTTTTCCAAGCAAACCTGCATACAAAATCTTACGGTTGTGACCATGGAGAGCTCACCTCCCAGCCTAGGCTTACTAGAAGTCACCCCCCAGCTTGGAGAACCAAGATCTAGATGGGTTACACTCAAG
The DNA here is from genome assembly GCF_030272615.1 of Cryptomeria japonica. NCBI lineage: Eukaryota > Viridiplantae > Streptophyta > Pinopsida > Cupressales > Cupressaceae > Cryptomeria > Cryptomeria japonica. The sequence continues at coordinate 306,978,079 of NC_081413.1, forward strand.
AAAACACAACAAGTAAGGGAAAAACTCAAACAAACACATTCCCATCCCAAGGCTGAAATTTATCACATAATGTGATGCTTACATGGGTGGAAGTGGACCAAGTACCTTGAGGAGAACTGCAAGATATTAGATCACATGCCAACTCATGGCAACCAAGAACACAACATAAGTCCATCTTAACCCAACATCCTTATGACCCCCAAGGCATACATGCCATACTTTCTCCCCTTATGACCCCCAAATGCATAAACAAAACTATGCAGCAAGGGTCACATAAACAAACCCTTGAGATCACTCTCTTAATGAGAGCCTCTCACTCTAAGGTTGTCAAACACCTTCCACCCCCAAGACCATTTTTCCCTCTCAAGGGTAAGATGGCCTTGGATACTCCCAAAACACAAGAAAATGCATAACAAAAATGGGAGAAGAATCACATAAAAAATTTCACAAATAAAATACAAGGGAAAGAACATTTACATTCAAGCAATCTTTTAAAAACAAATTTTCAACATGCAAAGAAAGAAAATAAACCAACCTTTAATCTGTCAAGGGTTTACTAGGGATAGCTTGGAGAAGAGCGGCCCAATTCCACAATTCTTTTCTGCAACACTTAGCCAAAATTATAGTCTAAACTGGTTTCAAAACTGCAAGATCTCATCTATAAAGATGGAGAGTGGGTGATTAAAAATGAAAGTCCACCTAAAGTTTACCTATGGGTCAATTCTAAGTTGACCCTCCTGATGGCTCACTATCCTAGATTTACTTGGGACCTTCAAGAATAATTTGGAAATATATCATTGGTAAAAATAAAATTAAAAAATCTCTCAAAAGGTGACATGACAATGCCAACACAACATACAACATATGTGTCAAGTGACACTACAAAAATAATTCCACATCATAATTACTCACATGGCAATTGTCTCTTGTAGGATTTACACAATTAAATAATTACAATTTAACACACATGCAAACATTTACATTTATGAATAAAATACGATGCATACAGGGTGTTGTCTCTCCAAATAGACAACCCCTGGTTTTACGAATGTACATAGGCCTAGGCTTGATTCTCCATAATGTTTCCATGGTCACATGGATAATTTTCCTGCACATCTCAATTACACATTAGTACTTCCTGATAACCTCATATAATATTGAACACATAAATAAGAATACAAATCAATCACTTTGCATACAATTGACATCATACAAATCAATTTACCATATAACAAAGCAAATCCACATAACCAATTATCATAATCCTCATAAATTTAATCCATTCATAAGATATGCATCATATTTCTAGCATCATAATAAAGTCCTACAAATCAAATAATGACATACACCATCTCAATGTTATCCTATTCTAGAATCATATAAAATTCTATATCCACAATGCATAGAAATAAAGCATCAATATATCAATATTATCCAATTCCCGGGATCATATAAAGTTCTATATCCATAATGCATAAAAATATAGCATCCATAATAGTTCCAACATGAAAAATCACTAAAATGCTAGGATGGGTCGGGGTAGGCCTCACAACCTCATACTTACTCAATATCACCACTAGCCCACACAACATCAAAACACTCACTTCCAGACCATCTACAACACACAATGACATCAATGAAAACACCACAAAAGTTGACATCAATGACAACACAACTCAACATAACTCAAGTTTGCAATAGCACCTTCCTATAATTCTAACCAACCTTGACGGGGTGTGGGAGAAACAAGAATGTTTGGAAAGGCCTCTCTTCTCTTTTTGAACACTTTTCCACATATCATCATCCTCCAAAGTCTTAGAAGAAGGGTAGAGGGGAGAGCTTAGCCTCCACTAAAGACCCACACTAAACCTTCAAAGGCACAAAAAGAGGCATTAAAACTTCTAACATAGCATTATTTATAGCCTCAACAGCCCAAACTAAAGGGTCCAAAGGTCGAGCAACAAAAATGAGGCCTTAGATCTTTTAGGTCCCGGAGACAACTGAGAGGGGGGGTGAATCAGTTATCTAATGAATTCAAACCAAAAACCATTAAACCAACTTAATGCTTAATACTAGTGAAACAATTTGTTATACTGGTGAACAGTTCTATTAGATAATTGCAATACCGGTAAAGATTAATGCATGAAACAAAAAGACAAAGTCATCCACAACACATAACACCAACATTTGTACGTGGAAACCTTGTAAGGGGAAAACCCATGGTGGGAAACCTTACCCACAATCAGATGATACTACTACAGATAGTAAGTGTATACAAATGGGGTCTGCACATGCAGAAAGGCCAAGTGCCTAGAGCTCACTTCTCAAACACAACATGGGAATCACACTAACTACAATTGGATGGTTAAATCCAATAAAAATGTACTGCTCAAAATAGCATCTTCATATGCTGGATTCAGTACTGGTGTAGTTCTGATTGTCTTCACAAAAACCCTCCTTCAATCTTCAAATGATGTCTATGTGTATAGCTCTACTTATTCTTGCATATACCTTCACACAATCCCTTTTTCGCATTCCACACTTGATCTTACAAATAAGATCTTACATTTATACCATAACCTAGGACCAATTTTAGTAGGTCAACTCTACAAGATATATTATAATAAAATCATTTTACAAACAAAACAATATCCGATGCAATAACTGATTCAACATGTCATCTCAATGCATTTATAACAACAGTAAGTCATCTCCATAGCGTGCCATGCTGATCTGGAAAAGATAAACCTACCAGTGTAACCTGGACCTATTTACCAGTAACAGCAAATATGTAAATACGAATATGCCAATTAACAAAACTCCAAGATAAGGTGTCCACATGATGTCTTTGACATAACCAAGTGTTTTCCATGCCCTTCCAAGTGTCGATGATCATTTTATCCTGCCGGTGTACGAGATACTGGTGATTGTGCATAAGTCGCTTGCCGGTGAATGTTGCTAATTCTCCAAAGTGCCAGAGTTGATAAGTGTTTAGTAGGTATTGACATCAATGATAAAACCATACCAAAATACCAACAATCTCCCCCTTTGGCATTGATGGCAACACAAGATGGAAAAACCATCAAAGTGCCAAAACAAAAATGCCAAATACCAAAAACCAACAATTTCCCAAAAAGAGATCATAACCAGAAATCAAAATATAGATACAGAGAGTAATAATCTCTCCCAAATAAGAAATCTCTCCCCCTGGGAGCAACATGTGTTTTCCTTGTGTTTTTCCATACCAATCTCTCCCCCTTTGACATCAAATGCCAAAGTTATTACAAAACCAAGTTCATATACAAAATACCAATTAATTTAGTATACCAACTACTCCCCCTAAGAAGTAGCTTCCTCATCAAAGTTGGAGTAAAAGATTTCTCTATTAATTATATCAGTTGACGACAATCATCAACTTCCTAAGTCTCTACCGGTGGGGGTATGACCCCAAGCTGATCTTTCAGATATTCAAAAGTCTCCTTAGGTAGAGGTTTAGTGAAAATATCTGCAATCTGCTCTTTAGTATTCACATAAACCAGTTTTATTTCCTTTTCTTCAACATTTTCCCTTAGAAAATTTTGTTTGATGGAAACATGTTTGGTTTTAGAATGTAATACAGGATTCTTAGATATATCAATTGCTACAGTGTTATCACAATAGATAGTTATAGGTTCCTTGCATTTTACCTTTATATCTTTCAACATTTGTTTAAGCCATAGTACTTGTGTACAGTTAGTTGTTTCTACAACATATTCTGATTCTGTTGTTGATAAAGATGTACAACTTTGTTTCTTACTTAACTAAGAAACTAGTCTTCTTCCAAGAAAGAATGCTCCGCCAGTGGTGCTTTTTCTGTCATCCACATCTCCTACCCAATTTGCATCTGTGTATGCACATAATTCAAAGTTTTCATCCCTAGGATACCATAATCCAAGATTTATAGTGCCTTGTAAGTACCGGAAAATCCTTTTTACTGCTGATTCATGATTTTCTCTAGGATTCCTCTGAAATCTTGAAACAATACATACTGCATTCATAATATCAGGTCTGGTTCGTGTCAAATACAGTAAACCTCCTATCATATATTTGTACCTTGTTGGATTACAGGTGTAGATTCATCCCTTAGTGATAGTTTGTCATTTGTATTCATAGCTTTGCTTACCGGTTTAGAGTTCTCCATCCAAAATTTCTTTAGTAACTCTTTTAAGTACTTGGATTGACTCAAGAATATACCTTTATCAGTCTGTGAAATCTGTAATCCTAAAAAGAATTTGATTTCTCCAATCATAGAAATTTCAAATTCTTGCTGCATTTTAATGGAAAATTCTTTACATAATCCATCTTCTCCTCCAAAGATTATATCATCAACAAAAACTTCTATAACCAAGATGTCATCATTAGTCACTTTATAATATAAATTGTTGTCAGCATTACCTTTAGGAAAAACAATCTTCAAAAGATACTTATCCAATCTTGCATACCAAGCTCTTGGAGCTTGTTTCAATCCATACAAATCTTTTCTTAACCTCCAAACCATATCTTTGTTAACTATCAAAGAAAATCCATCAAGTTGTTCAATGTAAACTTCTTCTTCAAGATCTCCATTAAAAAATACACATTTAATATCCATTTGATATAATTTGTAGTTCTTGTGTGTTGCAAAAGCCAAAAATAATCTGACTGCCTCAATTCTAGCTATCGGTGCAAAGGTTTCATTGTAATCAATTCCTTCTTTCTAAGAATATCCCTTACACATTAGTCTTGCTTTATTTCTGATAACCTTACCATCTTCATTAAGTTTGTTTCTGAATACCCATTTGGTTCCAATTACATTTTTATCTTTAGGTCGGGGAACTAATGTCCAAGTGTTATTTTTCTCAATTTGTTCCAATTCTTCTTCCATAGCTTTAATCCAATATTTATCTTCACATGCCTCATTAACTGATGATGGTTCAATTTGAGAAATAAGATATACCTCTTCATTTTCCAATCTTCCTCTTGTCATAACTCCTTTATACTTGTTTCCAATTATCTGATCTTCAGAATGATTCAGTCTTACATACCGGGGTGTCTTTGTTCATTGTTGTTCCTCAGTTATTGTGGAATTTTCAGATGATACCGGTGTAACTGGATCTTCATTTTGTACCGGTGGATTCAGTGTAGGTACATTTGTCAAAATTTCTGTTGCCAGTTCAAAGTCTATATACCTTGAATTTCCTATGAATTATTCATCAATCTTTACATTTGTACTTTCAACAATTTTCTGCAATTTTTTGTTAAAACATCTATATGCCTTGCTCTTAGATGAATAACCAAGAAATATTCCTTCATCACTTCTAGGATCAAATTTGCCAATATACTCATCTCTTTTGATATAGCATTTACTTACAAAAATTCTGAAATATTTAAGAGTAGGAGTAATACCAAACCATAGTTCATGAGGAGTCTTACCGGTTTCACCTTTGATGTGAACTTTGTTGAATGTATAGACCGATATACTAACTTCCTCTCTCGAATATACATGTGGTAGGTTTGCTTATGATAACATACTTCTTGTTGCATCCAAGATAGTTCTATTTTTCCTTTCAACAACTTCATTTTGTTGTGGTGTTTGAGGTGCTGATAGCTATCTTCTGATTCCATTTACTTCACAGAATGTATTAAATTCCTTAGGTGTGAATTCTCCTCCTTGATCTGATCTTAGACATTTGATTTTCTTACCGGTTTCATTTTCTACCATAGCTTTGAACAGTTTGAACTTTCCAAGTTCTTCTAATTATTCTCTGAGGAAAGTAACCCAACACATTCTAGAATAGTCATCAATGATTAGCATGAAATATCTATCACCTTGTAAGCTTTTAGTTCTAGCTAGACCACATAATTCAGTATGAATTAAATCAAGAGCATTATTGGATTTTTCTGGAATACTTTTGAAACTAGCTCTAACTTGTTTTCCAAATTGACATTCCTTACATACTGTATTGTGAGGTTTGACAATTTTAGGTAAATCTCTAACTGCCTTAATAGTACTGATTTTCACCATGCAATCAAAGTTTACATGACAGAGTCTTTTATGCCATAGCCAACTTTCATCAATATGTGCAATTAAGCATGTCTTTTCACTGTTATTCAAATGAAAGATATTACCTCTAGTCTGATTATCGGTTGCAATTTCCAAACCAGTTCTATTCATGATTTTGCATTTTCCATTTTTGAATTGTAACTGAAATCCTTTCTCAACTAATTGACCAACACTTAAAAGATTAAGCTTTAATCCTTCAACATAGTAAACATGATCAGTATTATGCTTACCATCAAGAGATATTGTACCCTTACCTTTGATCAAACAATCTTTATCATCTCCAAATCTTACTAAGCCTCCATTGTATTCTTGAAAGTTCAAGAATTTACCTTTATCTCGTGTCATATGATGTGAGCATCCTGAATCAATGATCCACTCGTCCTTTACTTCAACTTTAGCTGCCAAGGCCTGTTCTACCAGTTGAGTAGTAGGTATCGGTTGATCTTTTGTTATAGAAACAAAAACCCATCCATTGTCTGTCGGATCCTCATCAGAATCATCAATCACTCCTTCATTAGCAATGTAACAAGATTTTTCTTTATTCTTCTTAAATCTGTATCTTTGATATTCAGGGTTAGGCTTGTATGTTCTTCTATCTTCTTCTCTTAGTCTAGCATGTCTATCATGACATCTTGAAGCCATATGACCAATCTTATTGCAGTTAAAACATTTAAAGGGTGCTTTACCTTCATACTTACTTCCAACTAGACCTTTAGGCATTTTCCTTCCAAATAGTGCTTCAAGTTCTTCAAGTTCTTCATTTTCATTCTTGCTTTCTTCAAGTTCTCTTGCATAGAAGGCTTTCCAATCTGATTTATCAAATGATGGTGCAGATGATGTAGATGCTTTAAAGGATAAATCTATCTTTATAGTAGCAGCAGGACCAAATTCTTCAATTTCAAAATCTAAAAGTTTTCCAATCAATGTATCCCTAGTTACTGATGTAGCTAGGAAATGTGGAAATCATCAAAGCAATAGAAAATTGGTCTAGCTCAATCACAAAACCTAAAATGCAGTGATAACAATCCTAAAAACATTCAATGAAAACATGAAGACAAGACATTCTAAATGAAATCTAAGCAAACCAAATGCAGATGTCTCCTTCATGTGGCTCCATTGTCCTTCTTTCTCCTTCAAATAGCTTTGTTTTGTGGATCTCGCCTACAAGTGCATACACATGAGATGAAAGAAAGATTGACAAGATATCGTGACAGCATAAGGGTACTAGAAGCGTGATTGATTCGACCAGGGATCAGGGACCTTGATTGAAGAAATTCATCCAATTTATAGACAAACTGGAGAAAAGACAAGATTAGCATGAGGAGATTTGAAAGGAAATTTCAAATCAAGAATGACAAATATGACAAATTATAACAAATTTACACTTTCTATGCAAGATTGATTGATTGACAATTATGACAAATTGCTATGTCAAAATTGATTGATTGTCAATTATGACAAATTGAAATGTCATTCCCATGAAATTAGGAGAAAAATAGGAGAGAATTGAGAATTAGAAATTAGGAAATTAGAAAAATTGAAATTGATGAAAATTAGGAAAATAGGAATTAGGAGAAATTAGAAAATGAGGAAATTAAGTGAATTAATTAACAATTTTTCATTTATTAATTAATTCACAAAGAGGGAGGAATTAGTTAGCCAATTAAATAAACATTTAATTGTGACAAGAAGACTTAGGATAAATAAATAAATTATTTAACCTAGAGGGAGAAATGACAAACAAGGTTAAACGAATAAATCATGAAACCCTAGAAGATGAAAGGATGTCAATTAGGTCTTGACAAAAGATAATTGATATCAATTCGATTTGATCATGATTCTGACTGACAAAGGACCAATGTTGATAAGTGATTTGATTGATAAATGCGTCAATTGACGAGGAACAATGACTAATTGATCCAAATTGACATGATTGAGAAGGACGACGATCGATGTCAAATCAATCACAAAATGACAAGATTGAAAATGACAACGATTGATGACAAATCAATCGCAAAATGACAAAATAAAACATGACAACTATCGATGACAAATCGATCGCAAAATGACAAGATTGAAAATGACAACGATCGATGACAAATCGATCGCAAAATGATAAGATTTAAAAGAGGACAAAACCCTAATTAGGATTGAAGATGTCCAAAATGATGACAAATGAACACGCACATTGATGCGACAAGATAAGATCAACCAAAATCATGACAAATACTGTTATTGACATGTTATTGACAAGACCAAATTTGAAAGCAAGACGAATGAAGAATGTAGAAGAAGGACTCGATGCTCGCAAGTGATAAAGACCAAGTGCGAATCATAGGAGAAATGTTAATGCGACACAAAAATCCTAAAATAAGGCAATGCGCAAATGTTAAAGTATGACTCCGCAAGCGTTGACCATTTTTAGACGTCTACATTTTGCCCCTCTTTGAGACAATGCGATTTCAAGCATTGTTTCAAAGAACAATAATGAAAATGCCCCAGACAATAACAATGACATATGCATGCCCCCTCGAGGAATTGGCCGGAAAAATCCAGAAAAGAGGCCAAGTGATCGATAAGAATGACAAAAGACGATAGGTTCGAACGGACTGCCAAGACTGACGGAAGAAATGTTAGTAAGAAGAAATTAGATAGAGGACAGTTAGAGATGAAGGAAAACTTTCTTTCACCAATGCACAGAAGTAGGTGAGAACCTTTATTTAATGTAGCAAAACGGATGCATAGCATCATGGCATTGAAGGCCAGAGCTGAAATGTAACCCTGTTTGCAAGAGACAGACACATCGCACACAAGGAATGAGTGAGGCATCCTAGGGTGCATACATCAAGGGTCGAGGTATGTGCGGTGTTCACAAAGTGAATGTACTTATCACAGACACCCAATGATATAGTTGCCCCGGTTTGTGACAAACATTCCACAAACAGCAATCACAACAAAAAAGAAAGGGACCATGAACCATCCCGATCACTCTGAATCACTCAGTGACATCATCTAGCAACATAGGAATATGATCGAGGATAAATCAATAAATGATAAGACTCGCTAATTCAAACAAGTCAAACAAACATCTTGATCTTCATTGTCAAAAGTTGAAAGTGCTGATAGGACGATCATGTTGTCTGGTTTCAGGACATGCGGTACCCCGTCTAAGACAGGACACAGTCTAGTTTCAAGTATACCACACCCTGTATAAGACCCACGATAATGTGCCAAGGATGAATGATATTGATGTTGATGTTCGATTGATAAGACAATTTTAATCAATTTGAATGTCTGGTTTGATCGAAAAAGTTCATCTGTTAACGCATGATTCCAGTAAAGCACAATGTGTGATTGCGTGTCGTTGGAGGGATGCTCAGTGATTTGTCTTATGCACAAAAGAGATATGTTTTGATTTGTTTTTTCAGGACTCTATTTGACTTTTTAGGGAGTTTTTTCAGGACATTATTCAATTTTTTTGGATTATTTCAAGACATTTTTCAATTTTTTATGATTATTTCAGGACATTATTTGATTTTTTTTGGATTTTTTTCAAGACATTATTTGATTTTTTTGGATTTTTTCAAGACATTATTTGATTTTTTTGGATTTTTTTTTTAGGACATTATTTGATTTTTTGGATTATTTCAGGACATTTTTCAATTTTTATGATTTTGCCCCTAGTGTCTAGCAAGGCAAGGAATATGACAGGTGAATAAATAGGCTTTCTAAAATGATGGTGGATAGAGGGAAGACAAAGGCCTTTTATCATGGAGATAATGCAAATGCAATTTTCAAGGGCTATTGCGTGATGGGACAAGACACTGGATATGACAATGTAAAGCAGGAACATGGCATGAGAGACATGTCAAGAGGTTTTTGAAACCATGTTTAAATTTTGCGTCCTTATGTTAGATCAAGATCAAGGAAGGAAAAAGAGAGTGTATGGATAGTGATAAGATATGGATAGGATAAGCAAGACCAAGAATGGATAAGGGACATGGACTGAAGGTTGGGATAGGATACGGGATAGTGGCAGAAAGTTGCAATAAGCTAGGGAATATGGATGAAAAGTTATATTAAGCAAATGGATAAAGACCAAAAGCTATGATAGACTAAAAGCTGCAAACAAGATACATGATGCTCATGATGATCCTCAGCCTTGTCAAGATCAAAGGTGGAAAGAGGAAATGGACATGAGGGACAATAGGATAATGGAGGGTAATGACATTGTATGATAGGATAATGGAACAATGAAGGACAAAAGGATGTGATAGGATAAAACCTGTCCCCAAGTATGGTATGCAAGAAGTTCATAGATTACGCATGATGCCTATTTGCCAGGTTTTCATCACGGTACTTACCCAAGGCGCCTGTTTGCCAGGTTTTCACCAGTGGACGAATTATTTTTGCTTTACTTTTTTTCTCTTTTTTATTTACACAAGCACCTTTTTTTTTTTTTTTTGGTATGTTTTGACTTTTTCAATAGAAGATGGCCACATGATAGGGGATGGAAGAAGGACTCAAGCATCCTTTTTTGTTTGGATAGTAGCCTTGAAAAAAAAAATGGACCATGACTTTTAAAAGTATGCTCAAAGACGTTGGTAGGATAAGGACATGGAAAATGAGATGAAACTAAGGCAAGGATTTATGCAAAGGATGGGATCAAAGGGATCGAAGGATGGAAAATATGCATTGGATAATGGATAGGGTATTGGAATAATTGTGGTTGAGTAGACGGAAATGAAGGCAAGATCAACATTGGCACACACCTTGAGGGGTGATGGACTGATGGAGGAAAAATGGATTTCAGATTGTGAGATTTGGATGGAGGAATAGCTTGGGATTTTGGGACATAAGGGCCCAAAATGGATGAAGAAGGCGGTGGAGGAACAAATTTGAGAGGTTTGGATGGAGGAATAGCAATTTTGGATGCCAAGTTGGATGTTTCTTTAGGCTTTTGTGCTTCAAGGAGCCGCTTAGGGATCCACATGGTTTTTTATTTTTCATGCTTTTGTGGTTCCTTGGAGTGCATTGCTAACACAAGGGATTTAGGAACCCATATATCTTTTGACTTTGCTTTATTTTGCTCAGTGGGCCTTTGTGGCCTTTTGGATATTTCTTTTTCTTTATAGATCATATTGTTCTTTGTTTTGACATGACGATTGTATTGGACATGTTGATCCTTGAATACATGTGGATTGCTAGACTGATGACTTTTATACTTGGCATCCAAATTGCTTGGAGGGGGAAAGGAATGCATGGATGGATATGAATGAAATGGAGGTCTTTTGCATTGATGAAATTTACTCAAGGATGTGTGCCTTTGCTGACCTTGCATAGAGAATGAAGGAATATAAGGACCTAAGATGGATGGAAAGTATGATGGGGAAGGTATATGCTTGGATTTTGAACGGATGTTGGATTTAGCAGGGGTACCCACGTCTTGAGGAATTTCACTGAGGCCATGACCCTTAATATTTTCTTTAACATGAAGGGAGTCTTGCTTATGAAGATCTACTCCTTTGCCTTTATGAATATCTTGACTTGTAGGATACTCTTTTCTTTGGGAAGAAGACGCGAGTCCATTATGAGGTGGATATGATATGAGAGAAATAATGAGATCTTGAAGTGGATCAGATTGCACCAAAGTGGAAGAACCCATTGTGAATGTCAAGGGTTCATGAACATATTGCACTGACACGTTAGAATCATGAGGGGGATTAGGATCATGAGGGGGACTAGGATTGTGTAGTGGACATGGTTCAATGATAGGCTCTTCAAGAGATGGAATGGGAGAAATAATGGGATCATCAAAAGAAATGCGATCTTGGAGTGGATATGCGGGATTAGGACAAGGAGATGGAGGAACAAAAGGATCTTGTGGAGGATTTAAAGGAATAATTTGATCTTGACAAGGAAGATCATTGGAATCCTCTTTAAAGGTGCTTTGCTCTTGACTTTTAATGGGATCATCGGAAAGGATGGAAGGGATACCTTGATCTTTCTTAGGAAGTGGAATGTCAATGGGATTTGAAAGGACATTTTTTTCATGAAATGGAATGGGATCGTTTGGCATTGGATGGACTGGGATATCTTGATCTTTCTTGGGGAGTGGAGTGTCAATAGGACTTTGGATAGGATGGACAAGAATAGGGGAATCATCGTGAGTGTCTGGGAAGATGGGGTCCTGGTCAACAATTGGATGGGATGATAAGGTTTCAAGATCTTGATCTTCATCTATTTCAAGACACGTTTCTTCATGCTCTAAATTATCCTCTTGACATGGGGTTGGACTTTGGATATGCATGGGGGATTCTGACAAGGGATCAATGTTTTGGCATGAAGAAAATGCACTTTGAACATTTGTGATGGATTCTGGCAAGGAATCAATGCTTGAACATGAGGAAGAGGGACTTCGAATGGGGTCCTCTAAAATAGGTAATGGCAATAAAGTGCATGGTGGCATTGGATCTTGTATTTCTGAAACATGACAAGGATGTGTATCATGAATTGGATTATCTTGGCAATCAATTATGGATAGTCCTTGGATAATTGCATCCTTGGGTGTATTGTTTGATGAGGACAATATAGAAGGTTCTTGTGAAAATTCTAAAGGTGTAGGGATAGATGCCACTGGAGAGTCAATTTGTTTGCGGGGAGATGAGGCATTGCTAGACATAATTGTATTATCTTGATCTTCTTCAAAGAACTCACTTGGTAGTTTTCTTAAGAGCATTGGAATAAAGCCACCTTTCTTTCGAGGTTTTGACATGGTTGTATCTAGAATTTGAACTTGTTTGGAAAGAATTTGGTCTTGGTTTGATGTCATGTTTTGATATTGGACTTGGTTCAATTGTTCCAACATGTTTGAAACTTGGCTTGGTGTGTGCTGCAACCTTTGTTTTTGAATGTTTGGTTGTGGTTTTTGACATTGATATTCCACCATTGGTTGAACCATTTGTGGACATTGTATAGTTGGTTGGACATATTGTTGAAATTGGACCATTGGTTGTATTGGTTGTATATGTTGAACAATTGGTTGAACCATTGGTTGTATTGGTTGAAAATCTGATTGATAGTAAACACCTTCTTGTTCTTGTTGTGGAGGCACATAATGTTGAAATTGATGTTGTCTCTTTTCTTGAAATTGTTTCATCATCTCTATTTGGGAGAGGAGAGCTAGTATGTCTAATCGTTCAAGAAGAGATCTTACATCAATTGGCTCAATATTTGGATTTTGACCTGGAAATTTTTGAAACATTTTGGACATTTGTGATCTATTCTTCGCAATGTTTTTCACTCTTTGTTCCAAAATCTCAATTTCTTGAGCTAGTTTCTCCTCTAGTTTTTGTATTTGGACATTTACATCATCATGATAAGTTTGATCCAAGTTCAGAGACATGTAGAGATTGGATTGACATGATTGATTGCTCAATTGTGATGACATGGCTTTGTAAGAGGGTTGAGACCTCATTTCAACAAACATGTCACTATGCAATGCAACTAATGGGATTGACAAATGCAACCTAAAAGGATGACAAGGCAACTTAATGTTTTTGTTGTTTTTTCAAGATTTTGACAAACTCATGAATGCAATTCTAAAAAGAGACCCTTAGGAAATTGAAATGATGTCTAGACCTCAAAGGACAAAAGGACCAAGTGACAAAAGGACAAAATGACAATGTCTCCCCTATATGCTTGGATACTAAGCTAGGTTTGACCAAATGATAGTGATGACAAAAAGACAAAAGTTTGATAAGGTCTAGACTTCCTAACAATAACTTTAGGGTTTATCGAAGATTTGGAATTACTCAAGTATGACAAAACCTAGTTTTGACACTATATGCAAAGGGACAATTACTATGCAAATGACCCTAATATGATATGATAATGACCTAAGCTTGATGAAGAGACCTAGGGTATGCAAATGCAAATGTATGACAATGTCAACCTAAGGCAAAACCTAAGGTTGAATTATGAAATGGTATTACTCTAATGCAAGAGGACACATGCAAATGGATGACCCTTATTGATATGCAAAGGAGTATGACCTAGGTGAAACTTAACCTTGGAAATTGACAATGAACTTGCAAAATGCAAACCTAGGATGAACCTAAATCCAAGTGACATGAATGTTGAGACAAGATTTTGAAAAATGTTTGACAACCATGTTTGAAGGTGTTTTGAACTTTGTTGGATGAAATACTCTTGTGTTTAACCTTGTTTTGAATCAATTTGTCTTGTTTTTGAAATGAGACACAACTCAACTTTTGACAAGCAAAGAAGACAAGATATTTTAACTTAGAATCAAGACAATCATGCTCATTCACACATTTCTTATGGTAGGCAAGGGCAGTAGGTACTTGAGAGGTAGACTCATTATGAGATTCAAGGAGAATACATAGATGGTTGACCCCATGGGCTCCCCTCCATGGCACTCACTTCTCAGGGCAGCCAAGTATCAGTCCCCATGGAAATATCCCCATGGCGAACTTAGTATCTCTTCCAAGTATCCGAACTTGTCCTTCTCAAGCAACTAGAAGGAGTTTTGGCCTCTAAATACAAGGTGTTTAGTAAGGATTTATGTTAAGCATTACTCCTTGGTGTCACGCAAGTGTGATTGAGACATAGGCCCACCAAGATACCAAACAAATGTAGTTGCGTAAGCATGATTTAGACTGTGAGGCCCTACTTAGATGCTGATATGAGAAAGAGTCCAAGGGTCATCACTTCCCAAGTAACTACAATTCCCACGTATCCCTTCCTTCAAAGCTTTTGCCCATCAGGTATTTGTTTATAGTGAGTTAGAATGCCAAGGTATTCTAGCTGTCCTCACTTTGGGTCATTCCCTTCTCATGATTGTCACTTGCTTGCAAAAGAAAGCAAATGGTCAGGAAGGCAGGCCCTCTAAAGGTAACAAACAATCTAAACGAAGAGAATGGTATCGAAGATCTAGATTTTTGATCACCCTAAGAAGGATGAGAGTATACTCTCCTACTCCAATGTCAAACTCAATAATCAAAGCAAACACATGTTCATTCCATCCTATTTAGCAATCATACTAGGTGCCTAATTATGAATTACAAACACAAAGTTTAGTTGGAGTACAAGGCAACCTGCAAAACCACCAAGTTAGAAGTTTGATATGTTTGATCTTTGACTAGCGAACCTGCATAAAATGTGTTAGTAGTTTCATTTGTTGTCTTTGTCATGTGTAATGCCAAGGTGTTTCATAGAGAATTAGTGCCAAAAAACCAAAAAGCAGAAACAGAATGCAAAACAAAACAATTTTGCAAGTAAGAAACACTGCTTTTTACCTTTGTTTATGGCCTTACACAGGCGCAGAATGTCATACATAGGCGTAGAATGATGTAACATAGGTGCAGAATGATGTAACATAGGCGTAGTTCCCTTTGAAACAGGCATAGAAGTCCTTAACACAGGTGCAGATTGCTTGACATAGGCACAGATTGCTCATGCATAGGCGCAGAAGTTCTTAGAAAGCCCTGCATTACCCTGTTTCTTGGGTTTTTTACCTGCAAATCACCTCAAAAGCACTCAAAAGCATGGTTAGGGGGTTAGTTCATGTCGGGTTCACCAATTAATGTATCTAGGAAATGTGGCAATCATCAAAGCAATAGCAAACTGGTCTAGCTCAATCACGAAAACTAAAATGCAGTGATAACAATCCTAAAAAACATTCAATGAAAACATGAAGACAAGACGTTCTAAATGAAATCTAAGCAAACCAAATGCAGATGTCTCCTTCATGTGGCTCCATTGTCCTTCTTTCTCCTTCAAATAGCTTTGTTTTGTGGATCTCACCTACAAGTGCATACACATGAGATGAAAGAAAGATTGACAAGATATCGTGATAGCATAAGGGTACTAGAAGCGTGATTGATTCGACCAGGGATCAGGGACCTTGATTGAAGAAATTCATCCAATTTATAGACAAATTGGAGAAAAGACAAGATTAGCATGAGGAGATTTGAAAGGAAATTTCAAATCAAGAATGACAAATATGACAAATTATGACAAATTTACACTTTCTATGCAAGATTGATTGATTGACAATGATGACAAATTGCTATGACAAATTTCTATGTCAAAATTGATTGATTGTCAATTATGACAAATTATGACAAATTGAAATGTCATTCCCATGAAATTAGGAGAAAAATAGGAGAGAATTGAGAATTAGAAATTAGGAAATTAGAAAAATTGAAATTGATGAAAATTAGGAAATTAGGAATTAGGAGAAATTAGAAAATGAGGAAATTAAGTGAATTAATTAACAATTTTTCATTTATTAATTAATTCACAAAGAGGGAGGAATTAGTTAGCCAATTAAATAAACATTTAATTGTGACAAGAAGACTTAGGATAAATAAATAAATTATTTAACCTAGAGGGAGAAATGACAAACAAGGTTAAACGAATAAATCATGAAACCCTAGAAGATGAAAGGACGTCAATTAGGTCTTGACAAAAGATAATTGATATCAATTCGATTTGATCATGATTCTGACTGACAAAGGACCAATGTTAATAAGTGATTTGATTGATAAATGCGCCAATTGATGAGGAACAATGACTAATTGATCCAAATTGACATGATTGAGAAGGACGACGATCGATGTCAAATCAATTGCAAAATGACAAGATTGAAAATGACAACGATTGATGACAAATCGATCACAAAATGACAAAATAGAACATGACAATGATTGATGACAAATCGATCGCAAAATGAAAAGATTGAAAATGACAACGATTGATGACAAATCAAATGCAAAATGATAAGATTTAAAAGAGGACAAATCCCTAATTAGGATTGACGATGTCCAAAATGATGACAAATGAACACGCACATTGATGCGACAAGATAAGATCAACCAAAATCATGACAAATATTGTTATTGACAAGACCAAATTTGAAAGCGAGATGAATGAAGAATGCAAATGAAGGACTCGATGCTCACAAGTGATAAAGACCAAGTGTGAAGCATAGGAGAAATGTTAATGCGATGCAAAAACCCTAAAATAAGGCAATGCGCAAATGTTAAAGTATGACTCCGCAAGTGTTGACCATTTTTAGACGTCTACAACTGATGTATTAGGCATTGTTCTTAACTCATTTATAGCAGTGACTTTCATTTTATATGTCGGTGGCAATCCTCTTAAAACTTTTGAAACAATTTCATCCTCACTTAAGGTTCCTCCACAACATTTAATACCCAAAACAATTTCTTTAACTCTTTCCATAAAAGCAGAAATCCTTTCATCTTCTTCCATTTTTAGATGTTCATACCTACCCAGAAGCTTTCAAGTTTTGCAATTTTGACTGTGGAATCTCCTTCATTTAGTGTTTCCAAATGATCCCAAATAGCTTTAGCAGAAGACCTATCTGATAGTCCCATGATTTTCTAATTAGATAATGCGCTCAAAAGTGCTTCTCTTGCTTTGCAATCATTTTCTTCATCTTTAGTCAAGTTAGGTGGATTGGGCTGACTCTGAGTAGGAGCAGTATAACTATTCTTTGTAACATCCCAGATGTCCTTTCCAATGCAATTTAGATGTGTCTCCATTCTGATCTTCCATATGCCATAGTTGGTTCCATCAAGTTTAGGACTGTCCTTTCTGAAATAATTAGTAGACATTGGATCTCCTCAAGTTGTTAAATTTTTGCAAAAGAGGACTAGGCTCTAATACCAATTGTTAGGTCCAGGAGACAACTGAGAGGGGGGGGTGAATCAATTGTCTAATGAATTCAAACCAAAAACCATTAAACCAACTTAATGCTTAAAACCGGTGAAACAGTGTGTTATATCGGTGAACAGTTCTATCAGATAATTGCAATATCGGTAAAGATTAATGCATGAAACAAAAATACATAGTCATCCACAACACATTACACCAATATTTGTACATGGAAACCCTGTAAGGGGAAAAACCATGGTGGGAAACCTTACCCACAATCAGATGATACTACTACAGATAGTAATTGTGTACAAATGGGGTCTGCACACGTAGAAAGGCCAAGCACCTAGAGCTCACTACTCAAACACAAAATGGGAGTTACACTGACTACAACTGGATGATTAAATACAATAAGAATGTACTGCTCAAAATAGCATCTTCATATGTTGGATTCAGTACTGGTGTAATTATGATTGTCTTCACAAAAACCCTCCTTCAATCTTCAAATGATGTTTGTGTGTATAGCTCTACTTATTCTAGCATATACCTTCACACAATCCCTTTTTCGCATTCCACACTTGATCCTACAAATAAGATCTTACATTTATATCATAACCTAGGACCAATTTTAGTAGGTCGACTCTACAAGATATATTACAATTAAATCATTTTACAAACAAAACAATATCCGATGCAATAACTGATTCAACATGTCGGCTCAATGCATTTACAACAACAATAAGTCATCTCCATAGCGTGCCATGCTGATATGGAAAAGATAAACCTACTGGTGTAACCTGAACCTATTTGTCGGTAATAGCAATATGTAAATACGAATATGCCAATTAACAAAACTCCAAGACAAGGTGTCCACATGATGTCTTTGATATAACCAAGTGTTTTCCATGCCCTTCCAAGTGTCAGTGATCATTTTGTCCTGCCGGTGTACCAGATACCGGTGATTGTGCATAAGTCACTTGCTTGCCGGTGAATGTTGCTGATTCTCGAAAGTGCCAGAGTTGATAAGTGTTTAGTAGGTTTTGACATCAATGAAAAAACCATACCAAAATACCAACAGGATCAACATCGTAAAATCTTGCCCCCGAAAAATAAGACTAAAATATGAATCTAGTCTTATATTATCCTATTGATCAAACAATTGGTATTTCATTTTGTAGGGTAATAAGTGTTTTTCTTTTAAATGTTTCCTTAACTCAAATTTTCTTTTCAGCCACATGATTGGATTAGATCTAAGGGACATGAAAATTGCATTCTTGAATGGTGATCTCAAAGAAATAATGTGTCTCAATCAAAAAGATATGCTATCAAGGGTCAAGAACACCAAGTACGCAAGCTTATAAAATCCTTGTATGGTTTAAAGAAAGCACCACAAGTCTAAAATGAACAACTCACCAAACACCTATTGAAATTGAATTACAAGCACATTGAATTTTATGATGTAACTCTTTTTATCAAAAGGTTGATAGCATAATTTTATATATAGTCATTTGTGTAGATGATTTGTTTCTAACAAGTAACAATGAAAAGTATATTACAACTATGAAAGAAAATTCGAAGAGCAAGTTTGAAATGATAAAGTTGAGATACCTTCATTACTATTTGGGTATTGAGGTTATTAAATAACCCAAGTATGTCTTCATCACTCAATAAAAACATATGGGTGAACTTTTGAGAAAATTTGAAAAGCTTGATTGCAAACCACTTAAAACTCATATTGAGCAAAATTTGCAACAAACGTCAATTGAATTTGCAGCATTTGTCGATGCAACTAAATATTGACAACTTGTTGGAAGATTGATTATTGATTTTTTTAGTGGCTAATATTCACCTATTGGCTAATAGTTGAAATTTGGGAATCAAAATTTGGCTAATAGTTCAAGCCTTAGTTAAGATGACCTGAATCGCCACATTTTTACAAAAAAAAAAAAATCGTCTTATATAAATTACCAAAGAATTTATTTTATTAAACGTTTTAACTCAAAAATTCACCACAATATCCAAAACATAATTAGATCCAATTTGCCTAAATTTATAAGTTAATATAGAAATCTAAATTGATTCACTAATAATATATTATAATTATGTTGGTAAACGGATTTGTTGCTTTAAGAAACTTTCTTGAAAAACTTTGTTTTGCCCTATAATTAGCAACAAAGTGTTCACAACAGTTGAAGAATCACAAAGAAATGGTAATTCTTTTCTGTGTTTGAGAGGGGCAGCTCCCTCGTATAATGGGGGTATTTGGATTTTTCAAAAATTTAAAGAACGAACAATAAAGAAAGATTGAACGCCAAATAAGGTATGAATCTAGATTAATATAAATTCCATATAATCAAGTTTGAGATACCACAACTTGAAATAAAACTTCTTCACATTCAATGTTAAAGGGAAAGCATTAGGTAATCATCAATTAAACATAAGAACATTGATAATAACCCATGAGAATAAGTTGAACACACATCCAAATTGATCTCTATTGCTTAATTGCTTGAATAACACTATCCAAGTCTCTTATACAAAGCTTGTGAAAAAGTGGAATCCCTTACATTGAATAATAATGAGGTATATATAGGTGAAGTGGTAACCACCTGAGGTAACTACCCTAACCACCTTTATAACTACTTTATAACTTCCTCAACTACTTGAAATAACTTCCTCAACTACTTGAAATAACTTCTCAACTTTGGGAGAAATAACTACTTAGAATAACTACCCAAAATGAGAACTTAGGATAACTACCTCATATGAAAAGAGCCAAGATTATCCTTTATTACAATACAGAAATAGAGATGAGAGAAATGAAACTCGATCATGAGAGTTATTTACAAAGAAAGACAAAAACATGATGCGAGTAACACAACAAAAATGGAAACTATACAAAATGCAACTCTGCACTTATTCTAAGCTAACTCCTTGCATTGCCGATGAGGTTGTCACTTCTGTAGGCACATTATGTTGTCCAGGTCCTTTGTCTCTGAAGATTCTAAAAAGTCGGATGGCTGAAGTGACAGAGTTTCCTTTGGGAATTAGGATGTTGGCTATCCTCATTTTCCATGTCTTCAAGTTTCTATGAATGCCACTTAGTTCTGTCACCATGCTGAGTATCTGAGACATAGAGACTCTCAAGGAAGAGTAAATATCAATCAATTTCTCCATGGTATTTTCATTGAAGTTTGTCTTATTAAAAAGTCGTTGATCTACCATGTTCTAGAAGCTATTTTGTAACACCTGCAAATCTTCCATCAATGTCACATTTGGGAGAAGAGTAGTGAGTTGTCCTTGGATTTTGGTACACACTTGATCACATAAAAGCATGAGCTTTTCTAATTCTGATGAAACTTGATCTATGATCACTAGTTTCTAGTTAATGCTTTCTATCCATATTTCTAGATAATCTTTTTCATTACTAGGCAGGATTTTCTCAGTTGCAAGGGTGTCCATTCCAATTTCTATCATTTGTTTGAAATCATTCACAATTTCCTTCCAAGTTGTTTCCTCTTTCTTGACATTCTTCAAGTATTTCTCAATAGTATTTTTCTTTATTAAGGCCTCATCATGGATAGATTTTGCTTGGACTAGGAAATCACATGCAAGAGTTTTGACCTTTTCTACCCAACTTTCAATTACCTTTCCATAGGCTTGGTACTTTTGAAGGTTATCCATAACATTCCTTTCAATTTCTCCTTCTGGTGTCAATATAATTGGCTGGCGATCTACACTTAGTGGCATAGCGGAGGTATCAACTACAGATTTCAAGTAAGAAGACAAAGTGTGCACTTGTTGTTTCAATTGATCCTTGGATTGCTTGGAAATGATGAATCCATGACTAAAGTATTTTTTTGTGCTTCTTGTCGTAGGGATTCAATAGGAACTGAGGGAGATATGGAATGCATTCCATCATCAAATCTTGTGTCATCCAGAATTTCCACTGGAACTTGATCCTTTACTTGACTTGCAATGGAATTTTCTTCTAAGTCTTTTGCTCTGGATTTCTTCCTCTTTTGTCGAGGTTCATCACCACATGTGTTCTGAAGATTGTTCCTCCTTGGAGGGTCTTCATCTCCATCACTTCCTTGAGTATTCTGGTAAGAAGGAGCATCCCTAGCTGGAGTATGGGAAGAATGCAGTGACGTAGAGCTCTCAAGCTGACTTCCTTTCCTTCTTGGAGTTTCCTTTGTTGGTCTGGTAGCAGTCATTTGAGTAATCTTCTTCTTAATCCAGGCTTCAGAATTCTTGATTACAAAACTTGTTCTTTCTCTGACATCTCTCATTTCTGGATCTACCCAATTCAAATTGGGAAGTGGCTAGGACTGGACTTGCTCAAAATAGATAGGATCAATCAAATCAGATCCATCATCTTTAATGCCTTCTATGGTCCAATCCATCTTGAAATCATTCATTTGCTTCAAACTCAACCTTGTCCAATCTCTTTTTCTAACCTCGAACTCATCTTCACAATCCTCCCAAAAGTCTTCAAGATTAGGAAAATGAAAATAGCCAGGACCTATCTTTAAGCTACTCTTGACATAATCCTTGCTATCAAAAGGGAACCTCATCTGGTATGGATACAAATTGATCTTGGATAAAGCTTTTTCTGCCTCATCTGCTCTTGAACTTGACTCACATCTATAGTGCCCGAGACAAATAGGAAAAGCTACCCCTTTATTCTTTCTATCTCTACATTTCTTTTGAACTGAAACCAATTGCCAACAAAGCTCAACTAAAATGAGCTTATCATCAACATATCTGGGTAGCTTGTGTGGATAACCTTCAAATCCTCCTACTCGAAGATAGGTAAATCTTGAAAACTGGATGAAGAAACTTCCATATTTCTTTATCAATTTAGCGGCTTCCTTTGATATTCTGGTGGCAATGTCTCCTTGTAATAACTTTACTGCCCACATTGTGAAAGCATCATTCACCCGCCTGAAATACACAAAGTTTTCCTCGAGTTTTAGTTGCTTATAATAATGGTAAATTTGAGTTTCTTGATTCAGGACACCATTAGTACTTAACCCTAGCCATGACCTCAAATTAGCAATAGCATATATCAAGTAAGAGATCATATGGAAGCATTGACTTGTTTTGAAGTGCACTAACTGGTCATGTATGCAGTTACTGATGAGATGGCCCCAGTCAATGAATTGCTTACCGGCAGAGATGACTGTTATGAAGAGATACATCCACATTTCAAACTCAGTGGAGTCAAGACTTCCTGTCAGTCTATGGAGTAACAAAATCAAGTAACAAATCTCTTTGATGAAAAGAGAATGATGGAGTGTTTTTGGAAGCTGAGACTATCCTCCCCGTGGCGCAACCATCCATTCTTTAGCCAGATTGTTGAGGCATTTGCTTCTATTATCGCTGAAGTATTTGTAAGCTTTTTGCTTATCGATGTGAGTGAACTTTTCCTTATATGGCAAACAAAGAATAATAGCTATTGAAATTCCATCAAGTTTGTCCATTAAGGATCCATCTACAGCTCTTATCTCTCTCGCATCTAGATTATATCTTTTTGAGCATTCTAGTACCAAATCTGTACATTGAATTGATATGGGAAAACATGCTGCTTCAATCAAGCCGCTTCCTACCACTCTACAGGACAACTTTGATCTGTCACCTTCCATGAAGAACTTTTTGATCTCCTACAAATTTATGTGCCCAATCTTGGTATCATGAACCTTTGGAATCATGGTGGTGATCATTGGGGCATACTCATACTCTTGAGCCTTGTATTTCATGTTGATGTGTTTTGCAGATTCTTATACTAAGAAGTTCTTAAAGCGTCTTGTTATTACCAATTGCAGCAAATTAAACAATGTTTAAAAATATCTCTTGACTCCCTCTTATCCCATAGGTTTGAAAACTTGACAGATTATTTAAAACAATACCATGCTATTGCTAGAATCATTGCATTACGTTTCTTTGAGATAATTTATTAAATAAATCATATCTCTCATTCTCCATATTTCATGGTATCTGACACAACTCCTTCTTCAATCTTCTTCTGCATTCAGCAAGCTGAATCGAATAGAGATATGGGACACTGAAGTGTACAAGATTTCAATTTCTGAACATTGTTATCCCTGCCTTGAAAAACTCATGCTAGTTGATAGTTATAATTTAATGGACTTTGAAGCATTGCCAACAACAGTCAAGTCAATAACTTTGTCATCCTGTGAAAATCTGAAGAATATAAGGGTCGTCTGTGATCTGGTAAACCTTGAAAGCCTGGTAATAAAGTGTTGCCCAGAGTTGGTTGAGCTTTCGAGCTTTGCACGATTGACATCCCTCACATCATTTGACCTAAGAGGTTGCGACCAAGTTGAGAAAATGGAAGGTTTAGAATACTTTGTCAGCTTTTGCATGCAGGTCGACCAGAGCATTTGTAACTATAATAACTGACATAAATCTTCCTCCCATCGATGGTTTGGTGGATGTTTACAACCTACTCCAAAGCTCCCATATTCGGTGCAGACACAAAAGAATCACAGAGCCTGTGCAATTCCATTCACTTGAAAATGAATACCTCTACACCCGCTAAGTGCATTTTCTTGAGGCGCTGGATCATGCAATTTGGTTGTAGGCTGGCAGAATATTATTCATAACTGCGAGTGAAATCAGGGAGCACGATAGCATGCATATCTATCGGCATGCAAAGCAAATGTTAATAGGTAGTTATAAAACAACTTCAGCCTTCTTTCCTGGCCACGTGGTAAGTTCCTTCCGCTAAATGGATGTTTTAGGCGAGCCTGGTGGTGCGATTTTCCTGTTAGAAAGGTATCGGCATGTTGATCAACTTTGCCAAGTTGTCGATAACAACCAAGTCAAGAGTCGATATGTAACATGAATCTGTCGCCCAGTTGGGAAGAATGTTCAATGTAGCGACTCCACCGCTAGCCCAAGAGTAAGAGTCAACAGGCATTGGACTCCAAAGAAGCCGAGTGTCAATCCTCTACACTTTCAATTCGAAGTCTTCCATTTTGACATCAGTGGAAAGAATATTGGAAAAGAATTTGGTTTTACACCCACCAATTGCATCAACTTGAAAATTTCTAAAGACTTCTTATTTTTAACAAATCGATTTGTGCATATTCTACAATCTTTGCTTGTCATGAGACCACATTTCTTTGAGTTATGTCGCCAAACTGTCCAAGAACCATGTCTACATTGTCAAATTATTTTGATGCTTTGTCTATGATTCCTCATTTTGCATACACGCCGACTGGAGCAATTCCAACAATAATATATGTGTGCTGCATTTGCTTGATCTTTTTTGAAGCATGCACAACGAATCCATTTTGTGTAATTCCCTACAATCTTTTCTTTTATCTTTCTTTTTGGTAAGTTGGAAAATAGTTTATGCACCTTAACTGTGCTTCTTCATTATGCATGTAATCATGATGTGCGAGCTATCTTCACAACTTACGTGTGTCAGCTTGTTTATTCATTTCACCAACGTGTTGATACATTTAACCAAGCGATGAGATGATTATATTTGCCAACTAGTATCTTTCATATCAAACCACCAAGAAAGTTACCAGTTAAAGTGGATAATGGGATAAATCGAGCTTGCATAGCATTCTTTATTTCATTGGTGGGTTCTTGAAAAACCATTAATGGCCGATAGATAGAACTCATCGAACCACTTACCTTATTCTTTGCGGCTTCCATCATTGGTTTGCATAAACCTCTTCGGCAACTTAGAAGTTATTATCAAAATATCAAATTGTTTTGAAATGATACCGGTGACTTTTAAAAGTAGCACAAGCTACCATTAAGTTTTCTTCAAATGTTTTTCAGTGCCTTTGTAAACTAGACCAAAATTTGTTGATGGATAAATGAAACATTGGAAACATGCCACATGCAAGTATATTGGATTTTTTTGAAAGTAAACCAGCTCGCCGATGATGAATTTCTCACTCGAAAGTGTTTTAACAAACCTCCAACTTTGCAAACTTAGGTGAACTGTCGATGATGGTGCAAATAGAATGAAATTGCCAACTTACCGCAAATACATATCGGCCCCTTCATCTAACTCGTCAGTGTATCCTTCTATTGTCAAAGTTTTCCACATAGGCAGTTTCATGTATGCTTGTTAGTTGATTGATTTGGCTTATTTTATTCTTTATTCAACTCAGCAGTAGGCCGATTGGAGTTAACCTTCTCTTGCTATTGGCATTTGATGAACTTTCCACAACTTGTGTTAGAAACTCAAGTCAATTTGGCAATAAAGACCAATCCAAAATTTCTTTGTCCACACTTGGAATTGATTCCACAAGTACTTGAAAATGGAACGTTGTCTTGAATGAGATGAATACTCATTACCTTGATGTCTAACAAAATAAAAGTTTTTCTTTTTGGAAACTCTTTATATCAACATGATTCCATTCGTGGATGATAGGAAACTTTCTAGGCGAACATTTATCACACGCAAGATTTCAAAGGCCAAAATTTCAAAATTTTCTAATTTTAAAATTGGGGCTGACAAATTATTAGTTACTTTAGGGCCATAGTACCAACCTTTAGTTACCACCATTTATTTAAAATACAATCTAATGACCCTCATTAAATTACACAAGGTAAAATGTACCTACAATTTGTCATGCTCATGAGAGCTGAAATTACTTTTGAATTGTTGATCTCAATGAAAATCAATCGTCTAAAAAAATTGAGCAATGAGGGTTGTTAGACTATATTTTAAATTAATAGATGCAACTAAATATTATAGAGTCTTCCCCTTGAACACGTCAATGATTTCCACCTTCCAGCCTCTACTTTTCTATAACAATTTTTTTTAAATGAAAGACTTTACCATGGTAATTAATGCATTTTCCTATTATTGTCCAAGATTCACCAAGATTTTCTGAGATATTTTTTATTTGAAAAAATCACCAATAAAACTTGTATACACATAAAACTGGTTATGAGCAATTAAATAAATATTTTATATTTATTTAATAATTATTCTTCTATTAAATAGTTAATTTGAGAAGATTAATTTATTTAATTCATTTCATGTCCTTCTATTAATTAATTTAATTGAAACATTTTATTAATTAATTCATTATATCCTTTTCTTCTAATCAATTAATTAAATATCTAATATTTAATTATTCCTCTATCTACTATCCTATAGTCTCATTAATTAAATAATTTCTTAATTATTTAATCCCTTTTCCAACTCACCCTTTCATTCTCCACATCACTTATTCTTTGCCAACTCATCCATCATGTGGCTAAATTAATTCAACAAAATTAAATTAAATTAAATCATTTATTAGCCACTTATCTCCAACTTCCAAAATAAATGATTTATTGTGTACGTACACATATTTCCTAACTTTCTTCTATATTCTCTCCAACATCCCTATATCTTAGGAGGACTTGAGTCCACTTGTCCTCTCATTCCTACATCTTCTCCAACTATCATATACCCTCTCAAGTCTTTAACTCAGTCAAGGTGAGATGAGTGACACTTGTCTTCTCCTTCCCCATTTCTCTCAACCTTCAACTTCTTGCTCATAGCCATCCAATTTGCAAGATTTTATCATGACCATTGATCTCTACCTCTTAAGCTCATGCACTCAAAAATCTATAAAAAGAGGTCTCCTAAGCCATTTTGAAAATAATAGACTTATAGCTAATCATATAGTCATTCTAGGAGTCTTTATCTTGCATCTGTGAGTTTGAGTTTGAAGCAATTAGCAATTTTAGAATTCTTATCATAGCTTAATATCATGTTAGCTTAAATCATTTGCATATGCATATCATAGTATCGGTTAACTATCAGTCCATTCATCATATGCCATCTTGGGTGCTACCAGTGCTTGTCTGAGAGCAAATCATCTAAACCAAGAACAATGGAGTTAGGACATAATGAGGTGTAAACCATGAAAGGTATAATCTTGTTTATTTCATTTACTTCATGTTACTTCATTGGTTGAAGTTAAGTTTCATGTAGCTTTCCTTTTTACGTTTTATGATTGGACTAACAAGTTTCAGGACATTTCTTTGGAGTTCAACTTTAACCTCAACATTTTTGGCACCCACAGTGGGGCTCAGGCCTCAAACTTACCTTTTCTAATATCATGTCTTATTCTTTCAAAATCAATTTAACGCTTTTGTAAGTTAGTTTCTCGCATATGCGAAATTTGACAGTGCATTTGTTCAGTAAGTTAGGGCTTTTATCACTTAAGTTAGCACCTATTGTCAATAGAATAGTGCTTTTAATCATGAATTCACACATTCAAGCAATAGGATAGTGCCTTCATCGCACAAGTTAGCACTTTTGTTGCTTAAGACAGCGCTTTTGAATTCCAAGTTAGCGCATTTGTTGTTTAGGATAGCGCTTTTGATCATTGGGATAGCACTTTTTCTCGTTGGGATAATGCTTTTGCAGTTTTAGCGCTTATGTTATGTTAGTGGTTAAAATTAGAATTTTTATAATCTGAAAGATAACTTTGTAGGTCCGAATGTCCAAGACTTGAAATTTTGAAAACTACTAACATTTGTGGGTGCAGGGTTCATTTTGAGCAAATTTCATGCATTTCCTCACTTAGCTAAAATACTAAGGGTTTTTCAAGTAAAAGATCATATCTTGTTCATCTAGCTTAACTTGGAGGATAATCATTAGCATGCAACTTGCATTTGAGTGTTTTCCTTAAATTAGTTGCACATAGATTCTTAAAACTCTTAAAATAAACCTGTCTTTCGTGCTTGTTGAAGTAGTAGGCAAGTATGCTCTCACCCTCATATGGTGATCAGAAAACTATACCTACTTTATTTTATGTGTAATCTTTAGAGGGTCTGCCTTCCCGAATTGCCTTGAGTGGGCCAATGAGAGGAGAACAACCCAAGTGGAAACAAGCTAATACTGAGTCCTTCTGTTCCACTCTAAATAAATCCTGTCTATGATGAAAGTCATAGACAACATGTGTTGATTAGTTCAAACAGACACTATGTTTCCCCATAAACCCTATGGAGCATAACCTCTATAAGTTAGGAACCTTTTGTATTTATAGAGTGTAAAGTGTCACATGTTGGCCACATGACTGGAAGCCCTTACTAAAAACCATTTGAATATAGCTTCCAAAATCCTTCTAGTTGTTGGTGCAGGAGGTCGGACCTCTGAAGCAGCTCACACATATACGGTTCTTAGTAGAGATATGAAGTTTTTCATGGGGATTTTTTATGGAAACTAGTGCTTGGTTTCCCCAGAGAAGTGAGTGTCGAGGGTGGAGTCAGTGGGGTCAAGCACCTAAATATCCACTTTGAATAGCGTAGCCTTGAGGGAAACCCCATGTGAGATTCAACAATTATTATCTCGACCTACCATAGGATTTGTGCTTGCTTGTGCATTTTGTTTTTCAAAACATTATGTCTTTTGTGTCCACAAAAACGTTCTAAAAAATGGTTGAAATTTGAAAAAACCATCAACCTGAATTAAGCAAAAAACTATCACAGGTCTTTAAACTAGTCAGATTATCAGGTTACCATTCCAACAGGATATTTTCAAAGGTTTTCATAAGCATAAAATATTCAACAAGTTAGTGATTCAACCATCTCAAGGGCAAAAATCAACATCATTATCGGTTTTTTATCAAGATATATCAAATCCTTTCTCACGAAACTTGATCATATCAATCTTTGTTCATTATCTTGGATATATCATTCCTATTTGAACCTAGGTTATATCAAAATAAAGATTGCACTCACATTGGAAGCAAACAAACTTGTAAACCATCATATGCTTATATGACTTTTAAATATCACCTTAAGAAAAAAAACCAGCTATAAGGCTACTTTGAAGAGGATAAGATTCATGTATATCAATCACAAGATCTTGTTAAAACATAGGACCTCCTATACCGTTTTCATCACTATTTACGTGGTTATGGGACAAAATTTGATGGAGAACTTTTGCAAGCACTTTCCTTTCAACAACAAGACGCTTTATCACAATGCACCAATAATAGTGGTAAAATCAACAAAATTTATCTTCCTAAACCAATAATCACTTATTGAGTTGTATTTAGAAGGTCAAAACTTGAAAAAATTTCGAATCAATCACATGCTAGTTTGGACTAGAGCTCAATACGAGCAAATTTAAAAAACAACAAAAAAAAATGGAAGAAGATAATTCAATGTTTCAAACTTTTGGATACATAGATGTTGATGAAGAAGAGGTCAATAACACCATTAGAGACCTTGAACAAGATTTTAAATTTGACAAACTAATGGATTGGAGAAACAAAAGGAAAAATACCTTCTAATGTTGGCAAAATCAAGAGCTAAATTGCCACAAGAATTTAACATAGAAACTTTGAAACAATATGCAGAGATGAGTAACAATCAAAACATAGATGATCTAAATAATGAGGATGTAAATCGAGTAAATCATGAGGAAAAAAGAGGAGATAAAACAAGAAAATACCATGATGATACAAGAAGAGAGTGTGGTCATAGAATAATTTATGAGGATACAAGAAAAACCCGTATGGATAATCCTTGGTTAACTCTCACTCAACAAATGCAAACCTTACAACAACAAATACAAAATATGCAGAATGGAACAAGTTCCAAGAAATATTCTTTAGAGGATATCTACCCATATCCTTTTGACAAAATTTTAAACATGATACCATTCCCACAACATTGTGAAATCCCTAAATATGATAAATATGATGGGAAATCTGGTCCTCAAGCTCACATTAGGGAATTTTGCACTATGGACATAAAATTTGCACACGATGAAACTTACCTAATGCGTCTATTCCCTAGAAGCTTAAATGGACAACCAATGGAATGGTTCTCAAGACTACCATTTGGAATTAAATCTTTTGAAGAACTTGTGAAGAGATTTATCTCACAATACTCCTACAACATAAGAAATGAGATAACAATGCTAGATTTATGTAATGTCAAGAAAAATAATGGTGAACCTTTCATAATCTTTTTACAATGATGGAAATGAATGTTCAATAGATATCCAAGAGATGTACCTGATCAAGAGAAAATGGACATATTCATTGACAACCTTATCAGTGAAATGAGGTATTGTCTTAAAATGCAATGTCCTCCTTCTTTTGCTAAGATGATTGAAAATGGTCTAAAGATAGAAGATGCAATGGTAAAGAAAGAAGAGTTAAAATTTTACAAAAATTCCTACAACAACAACAATCATAACAACAACAACAACAACAATAACAATGACAAACCTAAATTTTGGTCAAAGAATAGGAATGTTACCAATGGAGGAAATGACGACAGCAATGCTACCAAATAACAACCAATCTTCAACTTATCAAGTCAAGTACAAAAATCTTCAACTTCGCAAGTCAAGTACAAACAACAATCAAGATAACAGTAAATCCAAGTCTTTCTTCTCCAATCCTCGCAGGAAATTCACAAACATTGGGGAACCCTTGGAGTCAACCTTGAAAACTCTTCTTGCAAATAAATTGATTACTTTACCAGAAGCAAGAAATTATAAACCTCAAGTCAAATCTAATTGATGGAACGACAATCATTTTTTGCAATTACCATCAAAACAAAGGACACCAAGCCAATGATTGTCAAAGATTGAAGCACCTTATTCAAGATTTAAACGATAATGGAACTATTACATTGGATGGTCATAAGATGAACGAATCACATCTAGCATTAAAAATTCCACTTCCAAACTATGAAAAGGGTGAACAATCTAAATCAAAAGATGACAAAGGCAAAGCTAAACTGCACTTACACATATGATGATCCGGTAAATGTCATCATCATTAAAGATAACGCACCTCCAGAACTAATCAATGTCATTACAAGAAGCAAAGTGAATGTTATATTTCTGGGTATAACAAACAAGTCAACATCCACTTCAAGACAATATAGCTTAGTGGAACAATCACAAAAGATACCCGCTCAAATATCTATTTTGAAGCTCCTAAAAGTCTCACCCATGCATAAAGAAATATTGGAGAAATCTCTAACGGAAACAACAGTTTCAAAAGACCTAGATGTGGATCAATTCCAAAACATGGTGGGACACCTCATAGCCCCTCATTGTTTATACTTTTCTAAAAATGATGACACATCCTTGCAACACCCTCACAATGCTCCCTTACATGTTGAAGTCACCATTCATAAAACCCATGTCAAACGCATACTCATAGATGGTGGAGTTGGCTTAAACATTTGTGCATTAAGTTTAATAAAAGCTTTGGGATATTCAGAAAATGTAGTAGATCCAAAGAAGAAAATAACTATCAAGGTGTATGATGAGGAAGAACGTTCTTCTAAAGGGATTATGGTGTTTACCAATCAAAATAGGACCTATGGAAAGAGATACATTGTGCCAGGTTCTAGACTTGAATTTATCTTATAATATTCTTCTAGGAAGACCATGGATTCATAACATGCAACTGGTTCCTTCTACATACCATCAGTGTGTTAAGTTTCCTTATAATGGACAATAATTCACTCTAGTCGCAAGCTCTAGTCAATATTGCAATAATCTGAAACCAGCACAAGATGCAAGAGTTCCACATAACAAAGAATCAGTCTCTCCCACCAAAAATATTCAAGAAAAATTATGGGAAACCTTTGAGAAAAATCTTAAACTAAATGATGAAGGAATTGGAAAGTATTCTTTGCATAGCTTGCCACCTTCACCTAAATCATATGGAAAGCCTACAAATGTTCAACCACAGATCTCAGAGAAATTAGTTGAAATGTTTGATGGAGCATTTGTTAGATTTGGAACACTTGCAGAAGAAACTAAAGACAAAGACATTCTTAGTTGGTTGTACAAAGATGAAAATGAAACTATAGCAACAACTGCAGAAGTTAATATTCTCATAGAGCAATATGGAAATGGTTATAAGATCATGAAAAAAATGGGATATGAAGGAAAAGGACCAATTCGTAAGAGACAAGAAGGTATTTCATAACCTATTTGTCCTCACACACAATCTAAAGAAGATAAATTAGGACTTGGGTATCCCAAATCAAAGCAAAAACAACATAATTATCAACATCCAGGGTGTAGAAAGAAAGCAGTCCCTAAAGAAGAACCATGGCAAGAAAGGTTATACCAAGCAGCAGAAATATTAGCTAACAAATAGAAACAAGAAGAATATGAGAAACAATAGGAAGAACATGCAATCAAAAGAGAAGAAGAATCTTCCAAACAAGCTCAATGAATACAAACAAGCATGCAACCTGATCAAGATATTCTAGAAGCAGTGAAAGAACAGATAGCCAAAATCAGAGAACTCTTCTCACCATATAATATTCCTGTTAGATATAGTGGTGTGATTCTAGACAATGGTTCAGAGACAAATTCAAACGAATATGAATGGGGTCCAGATCTATCATCTGATGAATCAAGTGAAGAAAAGGATGAAGAACAAGTAGCTATTAAAAATAAAGACTCATCTTTCACAAAACAAATAATAGAGTTGGAAAGAAGACAAGAAGATATCAGAATTCATAGGAAAGAGGCATATGAAAGACAACAAAAGAAAGATGATGAAAAAGAACAAGAAGTAACATCACAGGAAACACAAGCAGTTATTGACCAATCATCAGAAGATCAACAAAATATTAGATCTACATCAACTTTTGAGCCAATAATATTAAGGTATGGAAGAACCGTGGAAGAATTAATAGATAGTCAAGCAAGAATGACTATTAGTCCAAAAGAAGCTAAGTTCGAGAGAAGACAGAAGATAGCAAAAGAACCTCTATGTCATATACACAAATATGCCAACTTTAAGATACAAATGAATTTATTGAAACTGATCAAGAGGGAACCTGTAGTATCAAAGATGTAGGTGTTGATATAATCCATTCGTTTGAGGGACAAACGTCAGATGATGAGTCACTTGATTGAGAATCACAAAATACCAATCCTGATTTCGTTAGAGCTTATTTGAGAGCACTTAGGAGAGACTATCCTCAAGAGAGTTATATCTATGACATTACCTACTCTACACCAAATTATGACTATTACATCATGAACCTTGAAACACCCAACAATGACGATGACTATGACTTACCCATGCTTCATCCAGAATTGATTGATTGGGATAACTTAGAAAACCCCGAATTGGATGTCTTTTCCAATGATCATGATTTGGAAATATATATTAATGTTGTAGAACCATTAACACCTGAGATATCTTCCATCGTGGAATAGAGTAACGCTTCTTGCAGTCAGGAGAATGCCAAACTTCTCAGTTGCGAAATTGAAATAAAACAAGGAAAAAGACCTAGTGTTGAAAACCATTTCATGGCAACACTAGATCAATCAAGATGAAAAATAAAGGACGTATCTGACAGTAAAAACCTCCTTAAGGTGCTAGAAGATGGAAATTTTGACATCCTCCCTCCATATTTTTAGGAGAGATCTTTGATTTTAATAGAGCCGACGGAAGCAATAAATATTGGCACATCAAAGGACCCCAAAGTCCTTCATCCTACTACATCATTATCAGATGAAGAGAGGAAAGAATACATAGAATTATTCAAATAGAGAAAGATAAATTTTTCTTGGTCCTATGCAAACATGCCAAGACTTGATTCAGATCTTACCATGCATCATCTCAATGTGGATCCAAAAGAAAAACCAATTAAACAAAAGCTAAGGAAGATGCATCCACACATCCCTCTCCTTGTAAAAGTAGAACTAAAGAAACTATTGGATGTGGGTTTCATAAGACCTATTGCCTATCCAAAATGGGTCTCAAGCATTGTGCTAGTGTCAAAACCAGATAAAAGCATACGAGTCTACACTGATTTGAGAGATTTGAACAAAGCATGTCCTAAAGATGATTTCCCATTGCCTAATATTGATATAATTGTAGAGTTATTAGCAGGACATGAGATGTTTTTATTAATGGATGGATTCTCGGGGTACAATCAAATAAAAATTGCCCCTGAAGATCAATAAAAGATAGCATTTACCTATGCAAGGCATACTTATTGTTGGACTGTTGTGCCATTTGGGTTTAAGAATGCAGGAGCAACTTATCAAAGAGTTGTGACAATAATATTCCATGATATGATGCATACATTTATGGAATATTATGTAGATGACATAATTGCAAAATCTCATACAAGGAAAGAACATTTTAACATCTTGGGTAAGATCTTTGACAGGCTTGAACAATATCAGTTAAGATTGAATCCAAAGAAATGTGCATTTGGAGTAACCTTTGGAAAACTTCTTGGGTACATTATATCAACTCGTGGAATTGAAGTAAATCCAAAAAAGGTCAAAGCTATCATGGAAATGGAGTCACCCAGGAACATAAGTCAATTGCATTCTCTACAAGGGAGATTGCAATCAATCACAAGATTTATCTCTCAATTAATAGAAATATGTCATCCATTCACTCATGTTCCATTCAAATGGGATCAGAAGTGTGAAGAAGATTTTATGCAAATCAAAGAATATTTGATGAATCCTCCAGTACTCGTATCACCAATCAAAGGGAAAACATTGTTGCTTTACATCTCAGCAACAAATGTATCACTAGGAGCTCTCTTAGCACAGCATGATGAAGAAGGAAAAGAAAGAGTTATGTATTACATCAATAGAACACTTGTAGGCTATGAATTGAACTATACATCACTTGAGAAGACACGCCTAGCAGTTGTATTCACAACTCAAAAATTGCGACATTATATGTTGACTCATTCTGTGAAACTGATAGCAAAAATAGATCCACTAAAGTATTTGCTGAGCAAGTCAACTTTGACAAGTAGACTGGCAAAATGGGTTATGGTAATAAGTGAGTTTGATATAGAATATGTTGATTGAAAATCTATCAAAGGACGGGTCATTGCTGATCAATTGGCTAAAGCACCCCTACAAGATGACACACCATTGCACATCGAATTTCCTGATGCAGATATTCTGACAATAAGAACAAAATTTTGGGAGTTGTACTTTGATGGCTCCTATACACAATATGGATCAGGTGCTAGAATTTTGTTCATCACACCTCATGGACACACCATTCCAAAATCATATAGACTGTGGTTTCCATGCACAAACAATACTGTAGAATATGAAGCATTGGTTATTGGGCTCAAAATGGCTATTGAATGGAACATCAAGGCATTGCATGTTTATGGTGATTCACAACTTATAATCAACCAAATAAATGATGATTATCAAACTAAGGATGACAAGCTCAAGCCTTACAAACAGCAAGTTGAAAATTTTAAAGAATATTTTGAAGAAATAACATTTACTCAGATCCCAAGAAATGAGAACAGAGCAGCAAATGCAATGGCTACAATAGCATCTCTTTTCCAAAATCAGGAAAGTCAACAACATTATGAATTCTTGGTGGAAGATATCTTGAATCCTACCATTGAATCCCAAAATACCCACATGATTTGTCATATATGTGGAACCGATCAATCCTATACAGCCAAACTTATCAATACCTAAAGGAGAATATCCTTCCTGCTGACCTATCCCGCAATCAGAGAAGAAATTTTATTCGTCAGTTATCCCGCTATACTATCATTGTTGATACCTTATATAGATGAGGTTTAGATAGCACTCTACTGAGATGTCTCAAACAAGAAGAATCTGAGAAAGTTCTTAACAATGTCCACGTGGGTATTTGTGGCATGCACTCAAGTGATTTAACACTAGCTAAGAAACGTATTCACTTTGGTTACTATTGGCCTACCATGGAGAGAGATTCATTTACATATGCTAAGAGATGCAAACAATGTTAGATTCATGGGAATCTCATCAATGCACCAGCACAATAACTGCATCCTATGGCAGGTTCATGGTCATTCTCCTAATGGGGTCTTGACTTGGTAGGTAAGATAAACCCTTCATCTTCTAATGGACATAAGTTCATTCTGATTGCTATGGAGTATTTCACTAAATGGATTGAATCAGTGCCTTTGACAAAAGTGACAGGATAGTAAATATCATCATTCATCTTGAATTATATAATTTGTCGCTATGGAGTCCCTATGACCATTATCACTGATAATGGAAAACCATTTAAGATTCAAGATGTCAAGGAACTATGTGAGAAATTTCATATTCAACATAGGTTTTCTACACGATATTATCCACAGGGAAATGGTCAAGTTGAGGCATCAAATAAAACAATCTTAAAGATCCTGAAGAAAACAATTAATGAAGTTGGTAAAGACTGACATGTTCAACTAAATCCTGCTCTTTGAGCATATCGAACCAGTATTCCCACACCAACAGGGGCAACCCCATATTGCTTAGTCTATGTATCATAAGCTATATTAGCAGTAGAAGTAGAGATACCTTCTCTACGAGTATCCTTGAAAGGTCTTATACCAGAAGAAGAACAGTGAGTCTCTAGACTTCAAGAACTTGAGCTGATTCAAGAATGTCGCCAAAATGCTACATATCATTTGAAGGCATATCAACAGAGAATGGTGAGAAGTTATAATCATAGAGTTAAGCCACACATTTTTTTAGATTGGAGATCTAGTTCTAAGAGAGAATCCAAAGAATCAACAAGACCGAGAAAAGAAGGGAAAGTTTTAACCGAACTGGTTAGGTCATTTTGTTATAGTAGAAACATATGGCTCAGGAGAATACAAGTTATCTACACCTGAAGGTGATTGCTTTGATGAGCCTATCAATTCTATTCATCTCAAGAAGTTGTATGCTTGAGATATAAAGTCTTGAAAAAAATCAGTTAAAAAAAAAAAAAAGCATATAAAGTCCTAAAGAAATCAGTAAAAATTAGAAAAGCATAAAATAGCAAAAACAATCAAATATGGAAAAAATTCAATAAATTTAGATAGTGAAAACCTAGTAAACAGGCGCTATCTAAAAGTGAGTTCTTCCATCTATGAGATCGCTTCGCGCATCTATCCATCCTATCGCATCTATTGCTTCCATCTATCTTAGCTTATACATTTCATCTTTTGCATTCATTTCTCTAAACCATTTAGCAGGAAATATGCAGCTTACCAACAATTATCAATCTTTGACATACTTAGTGTAGTCATTGTCTTGGATTTTATAAATCATATCTGCATTATATCTTGTCATGGTTTTTTTCGTACATCCATAATAAAGTTTGTTTCCGCTGGGGGCAAAATCCTAATTCCTTTTGCTAAGGTGATCTTTTAAATCTTGGAAAATCCAAAACATTCACAAAACTTAGAAAAACAAAATACCTAGGGTTTTTGAAACAGATAACAAGCAACAAAGCAACAAAGATCAAGGCATTTTGTAACAACTGAATCATGAAACTTAGAAAACAAAGATTCAACCAGCAAGTTATAAATATTGTCAAGGATTATTCATCAAGTTGATTTTATCAGTTAATGACCATGAGAACATGTGAATGGCATACAAGATTCAGGGTTTATATCTTGATTTATTGCTAAGCATGTACTATATGCGACTCAAGGATGTCTATGATGGGGCATGATTATTTTCTTTGTTTGTTGTTTGTGGTTTATCTCTTATTAAGGTATGTACTTGTCTAACAAATAAGATCAGCAAAAGATCAAGGAGGACGTTTTGAGTCATGCATGAAAGGGGATAATCCTTGTGTGTTCTGCAAGAAATACTCAGGTCAGCTTGATTCATCATATTAAGTTTCTTGTATTAACTTGCTATATCAAAATCCATGTAAGAAATACTCGGGTCAACTTGAATTATTATGTCAAGTTGCTTGTATTTTCTTACAATATTTTAAAGCTCAATGATCAAATCAAGCATTGTTATAAGAGAGCATATAAATAATGGAAGTATCATTTTAGTTAGATCACTTTAGATTAGCTCATTATTCATCTACATTATAAGCATTCATTGTTAGTTGCATTATAAGCATTTCATTTCATTCAGAGATCAATGGTTATAATTAAATATTAAGTATACTTGGACAAACCAAAAGCAATTTGCATTTATTATCATTCTTTTGATTTAGTTGCATTCAATCATTGCATTAGTTTTCATTTCATTAGGTGCAATTCATAATCATGTAGTATATCATCATTTTTATTTGCATTAGGATCATTATCATTGTAGTTCTTTTTTATCCATTTAGGTCATTTAGTTGCATCTTTTCACTTAGATTCATTTATCATTTTAAGAATATGCATCATCATATAAGAATCCATCATATAAGTTTGATCAAGCATATCATTTAAGTTAGTATCATTTTCATTTACATCCATAAATTGTATACATGATCATCGAACTTGAAAAATAAAACTAATTTCATGTAGATCATTTGCATTTCAAATCATTATATTCATACACATTAAGAGTAACAAAAAACAACATTCATTTATCATTAGAAGCATTCCCATATAGATCATTGCATTTGCATCGTTTAAGTAAAGCATTATAGAATTAATTTCATTTGCATCCATGATCATCAAAATCAAAAATCAAATTTAATTTCATCATCATTGCATCATATAGAACATCATCATCATGAAAATAAAGGAAAGGGAAAGATCATCATAACATCATCCATCTCATCACTGCATATATATCATCAAAGCATCATCCATGTAATTAATGCATAGAGATCATCATCATATAGAGTAACATGCATAATAAATCATGAATCATCAACAACATATAGATTCCATGTATACATATATAGATCATCATAAAATAATAAAAAGTCCAAGTATACAATGATATCAACTCAATAATAAATTACACTGCCCCATCAATATAAATCAAGTCTATAAATCAAGGTTGTCTTGTGTCGCTACCACCAAAATTTGTCCATCTCTGTGGCTATGGATGAGATGATCCCCCAGACGGTTGTGCACCTCGATCCCTACTCCTCTAAGGAGGTCCCATAACCTCACCGCTGTTGTTATCCATCCTGTCGGAAATAGCAGTAGTCTGATAACTCCCTACTCTCTGGCTCTCTGAGACTAAATCCGCATATCGTCGATGCCAGTATGATGTCTCCTTCCCAAACTGATACAATGCTCTGAAAGTATCAGCTGAGAGAGTACCAGATCCAACCTGCTAAATATGATCAAGAAAAGCCTAGATATCGTGTTGTCTCCTCACAACTTTGTCTCTCTCAATCATGAGTGTCTGGACTTGTGCCCTGAGCTGCTCTATCTATACTATGAGATCATCCAAGCTCTCATGTTGTGTCATATTCTACTGAGGAACATCTTATATGTCCTCAACCCCACCTACCTCTCCACCTGCTGGAATCTCCACTTGGGTAGCTCTCAAGATCTGTCACCTAACAAGGGGAACATGATCCTTTGATTCCTCCTCTCCCTCATCCCAACCACCCTGAGTTGTGATAACCCCTGGATCTAGATGAATCAAACCAAAATCAATGCCTCTACCTCGGCCCTTATGCTCCTACCTAATCCTGGAGAGGGTAATCCTCTCACTGCCATCATCCCTCCTCTATCGGTATCCCAACCAATCTACCCTGCATCCCTGCCTGCTAGAGGAAGTACTCCTCCTAATCTCCCAACCCTCCCTACATCTCTTCCTGCCATGGGAAGTGGTCTCCCAGTCCTGCCAACCGGTCCAAAAGGTCCTCCTCGAACTCTCAATTGACCTTCCCTCCACCCAGGTCTCCTCCCACCTCCATCTCCTCCCTCATCCCTCTCATCCCCTCCAACCTCTCAAGTAGCTCTAAGCTCTCACCTCCATCTCTGTCGCCTAATAACAGGATCATCTGAATCATCCTCCTCATCTCCTGAGCTAGGAGGAGGGTCTGCTGGATCAGTGATGCAAGGAAAAGGGTGTGCAAGCATGTACTGAGCATAATCCATTGTGATCCTAGCATCCAAAATGTGTAATCTCAAATCATAAGCTACCATCAGAGTAGCCAAAAAATTTGCATGTGCTATCTCAAAAGATAAGGTAGGGCCCCAATCTCTCCTATCCTTGTGTCGTCGCGCATACATGGCGACACCAGAAGGCATGTGTTGAATAATCTCGAACTGTCTCAAAATGCAACAAAATAACTGTCTCTCAATAATATAGGGAGTGTGACCAATCAAGTACCTACTATGCAAAATCAATGGTAAAGTTTGTGTGTCCTCCATCCAAGGCTTACAGTCGATATAAGGTCTCCAAATGACAGTATCCATCGAATCCAGAACCAAACACCAATACTCCATCTTATCCAGTTTTGACTGAGTAAGGATACCTCCGTATAAATAAACATAAGGTTGTCCATCACCGCGAACTCTATGATGAATAGGTCGGGTAACAGCAATGTGCTCCCAGCACCAGACTTGTAAAAGTGTGCATCCAGTAGATAGACTAGCGCTATCATCATAAACAATCTAATGAAGATCATGATACAAATGAGCGAGCATACAAACACCCCAAGCATAGTGAGTCCGATGTTACATCATCCTCTATAAAATCCCACCCCAACCAATAGAAAAACCTCGAGATCTCCTATCTAGATAGATAAATCTACCAATCAAACCTGCAAGAATCACTGGGAGAGTCTCATAATGCATAATCATATCCTCCCTTTGAATCTCTCCTCTATCGTTGCTCTCATCACCAAACACATCTCTGCAAGCCTTTGTCCCTCCAAGATCCTGATATTCATACTAGACTAGCTCGCCAATAATGGGGATGTGCAAGATCCTATAGATATCCTTGTGTAACACTAATTTCACCAGTGGGAAGGTGAAAAGTGGTGTGCTCACTATGCCATCTCTCAGATAATGCAGTCAATAAACCCTTGTTATCCACAATAACAAGCATATACAACAAATGATGCAACCCACATGTATCTATATGTCTAATCTCAGCTTGTGTGAACTTTAGCAGTAGATGGCGCATGGCTGGGAATTTCTCCCAACACTGGAGAATATAGAGCTTCTCCTATTTAACAAGAGAATTTGATCTCTATCAGACATCTATCTATCAAATCTAAGAGATCAGTAATCTATCAATCTATCACATCAACAATCGATCATAACTTTTCTACCAAGCAAATCAGGCTATCAAAATAAACCTAAAAATCATCAATCATGGTTTTCTACCAATCAATGGGTTCAAACAAACTCTATCACACTCTTCATCAGAGACTAAATCGGCCTCTTAGAGCTATCTATCAATCAAATCAATCAATCAATTATCCTATCAATCAAATTTATCTAATTCTCTATCAATCAAACATTAATCAGCATACCTATCTATCACATTCACGCATCAGAATATCAAATCAAATCATCTAAATGAATTTTAACAATCAAAATCTAAAAAAAACATTTTTTACCAAATGTGCTATTTCTTAAGCCAAATGCACTATTCTATTGAGCACAGGTGCTAAATCACACATATACGCTAAACTTTTTGACATAAGCGCTAACACATGAAGCAAAAGCGATAAAACTCTCGAATGCGCTACCCTTTTTGACAAATGCACTAACAAACAAATCAAAAATGCTAAAATATCAAATGCGTGAACATTTCTATCAAAAGCGAGAACATACATAATAAAGCACTAAACTATCAAATGCAAAAACATATGATGCAAAGGCGCTAGCATACA
This sequence comes from Cryptomeria japonica, assembly GCF_030272615.1. Taxonomy (NCBI): domain Eukaryota; kingdom Viridiplantae; phylum Streptophyta; class Pinopsida; order Cupressales; family Cupressaceae; genus Cryptomeria; species Cryptomeria japonica. The sequence continues at coordinate 307,020,439 of NC_081413.1, forward strand.
AAGCAAATGCGCTAAATCACAATGCCGAAAATCGATTTTTTTTTTTAAACTAGCCTAAAACGTGCCAAAGAATATTGAAATTTATATAGAAAGTTGCATACAAGATCAAGAAAAGTTACTCACCGGTGGGCCATACTCAGGAGGTCTCTGGAAACGTTGAATGCGCTCAAATCGATGATTATCGAACGGGATAACCATTTTGCCAGCTCAGCACACCAATATCTTTCACTCCAAAAGCTGACAAGAATGCAAATGAGAATAAAATTAACCTAATTTTATATTTACCTTTTGAAGGGGTAATTAATGTTTTTTTTTTAGTGGGGCAATTTTATTTTATTTTTTCTCCAAAAAAAGCATTTAATTGAGGGATCTTTTCAATCAATTATTGTGAGATCAATCATTCAATCCAAATTTTTCAATAATTTCACAATCAATCTCCTGAGGGGGCACACAATCAAGGTTTTTATCTCCATTAGGGGAATTATCGAGACTTGATTTAATCTTTGAAATAGTGTTGTCTTAACATCATTTCAAAGAGGGGCAAAATGTATACACATAAAATTGGCTATGAGCAATAAATAAATATTTAATATTTATTTAATAATTATTCTTCTATTAAATAGTTAATTTGAAAAGATTAATTTATTTAATTCATTTCATGTCCTTCTATTAATTAATTTAATTGAAACATTTTATTAATTAATTTGTTATATCATTTTCTTCTAATCAATTAATTAAATATCTAATATTTAATTATTCCTCTATCTATTATCCTATAGTCTCACTAATTAAATAATTTCTTAATTATTTAATCCCTTTTCCAACTCACCCTTTCATTCTCCACATCACTTATTTGCCAACTCATCCATCATGTGGCTAAATTAATTCAACAAAATTAAATTAAATTAAATCAGTTATTAGCCACTTATCTCCAACTTCCAAAATAAATGAAATATTGTGTATGTACACATATTTCCTAACTTTCGTTTATATTCTCTCCAACATACCTATATCTTAGGAGGACTTGAGTCCACTTGTCCTCTCATTCCTACATCTTCTCCAACTATCCTATATACTCTCAAGTCTTCAACTCAGTCAAGGTGAGATGAGTCACACTTGTCTTCTCCTTCCCCCTTTCTCTCAACCTTCAACTTCTTGCTCATAGCCATCCAATTTGCAAGATTTGTTCATGATCGTTGATCTCTTCCACCTAAGCTCATGCACTCAAAAATCTATAAAAAGAGGTCTCCTTAGCCATTTTGAAACTAATAGACTTATAGCTAATCATATAGTCATTCTAGGAGTCTTTATCTTGCATCCGTGAGTTTGAGTTTGAAGCAATTAGCAATTTTAGAATTCTTATCATAGCTTAATATCATGTTAGCTTAAATCATTTGCATATGCATATCATAGTGTCAGTTAACTATCAGTCCATTCTTACCAGCGGCTAGTTCATATGGAGGGAAATTTGAATTCTGTGAATGGAGGGAATAGCGTGGTTGGTTCCTCTAGTTTTGTTTCCTCTGCAGCTCAAGGACAACTTGTCTCTTTGGGATCTATGGGGGATGATGAGGATGGTTGAAAGGATGGGGACCCATGGCATCGGGACCCTCCTCTTGACTTTAAAAATACTGAAGATTCTACAAATTTGGGTCACGAGATCTTGAACGCTAAGCTGGAAAAGACGGCTGAAGACAAGGTGGTCAAACCCTGGAACAATTTATTTGCAAACAAGCCTACTGGTAAATCTACCTTTCCCTTTGTGGAAGATATTTATGATAGAAAGGTAGGCAGATTAGCTATTGCAGTACCAAACGTGGTCATAGATCACAGTATTTCTCTTATGGCATTTTCTCTTGTGGGGAAATTTGTTGGACCCAGACCTAATATTGAAGTTGTTAGGTCTTTTGTGAAGAGAAAATGGAGGGTGAAAGGACAGGTTGATGTTTCAGCCCTGTCAAGGGATTTTTTTGTCTTTTCCTTCTCCTGTGGTGAAGACTTGGAAATGGCTCTGAGTGGAGGACCTTGGATGCTTGGGAAGTCTTCTTTATCTTTAAGAAAATGGTCTCCTAAAATGGAGCTCAATGACTCCTTTTTTGAATCTACTCCGGTCTGGGTGCAGCTCCCTGGTTTGTCACTTGAATTTTGGTTGAAGGACGTGTTTTCAGGCATTGCTATATCCTTCGGGGAGCTTGTGGCTATAGACTCTATGATAGCAACATGAAAGAGACTAGTGTATGTGAGGATATGTGTCAATATCTCAAAGAACACGGACCTTCCTAGCTCTATCCAAAAAAATTCCAAGCTAGGTAATTGGGAACAATTCATAGAGTTTGAATCCCTCCCTTTCGTGTGCTTTTTATGTAAGAAAGCTCGACATTGGGCAAAGTCTTGTCCTAGTAACCCAAAGAATGCTCAGAAGAACAATATTCATGTCAAACAGATCTGGAAAGAGAATCTGAACAAAAATGAGAAGGGTAGATCGGAAGGAGGAACTAGACTCCTTAGTAACTCAAAAGATATAACAAGAGATGAAAGGAAAGTTATTCCTCCCAAGGAGATTCCTCAAAAAGAAATTAGAAAGGATGAAGAGAATGTATTTGAAGTTAAAACAAGCAATGGCTTTGAAGCTTTACATACTCAAGAAGAAGAAAATGTAATTATAGAAGAAATTCTTGAAGACAGTGAGATTGGAGACACAAATGAATCACAATATGAGATTCCAAAAGATATAGAACAGGAATGTAATAAAGTGTGTTCAAAGGCCTCTAAAATTCCAGATGTAATCTTTGAAGAAAAGACCCAGCTTAGATCACCCTAGGTTAACCTTAACTCTCTATTCCATAACTTTGGGACTGATTCGCCCACCTCATCTCAGCAAAAAGGATAACCTTAGAGTAGTAAGAAGTCTGCATATAAAGATAAAGAAGATGAAGAGTTAATAGAAGTGGGAAAAAAGAAAAACAAGAAAACAGGGTGTACTAATGGGGTTAAAACTAGAACCATATATAAGGAGGATATTGGACTTTCCAAATCTCCACAGGGGTGCAAAACTATGAAGTGGCACAAGGACCACGAGAGAAAACAAAATATAGTTGATGGAAGGTAGCGAACCATTCAGGAATCATGCTCCTAGATTTCCAAATGAATGTAATCTCTTGGAACATTAGAGGCCTAAATGGTCTCCATAAGCAGGATGTGCTCAGGAATTTTATCAGAGATCATAAGTCGGACATTAGCCTGGTTCAGAAAACTAAAATGAGTAAGGAAAAAGTTCAAAAATTAAAATTCTTTAAACTTGGGAGTGTGTGTGGCAGTAGTTCTAATGGAGCATCTAGTGGGGTTACCATATTTTAGAAAGAAAACTATTGATGGAGACCTAATTGATGAAGATGGTAATATCATTTCTATGAGAGTCAAATGCATTGCTGAAGGACAGGACTGGGTGGTTACCAACATTTGTGCTCCCAACTCTAAAGCTGCTCGGAGCAAGTTTTGGAACAAAATCCAGCAAAAAAGAGGGACTTTTTCCCATGATAGTTGACTTTTGATGGGAGATTTCAACACTCCTCTGCAGGAGATTAAAAAATTTGGTGGAACCCAAGCTCAACTGGATAGCAGGATTGATCTTATGGACTTTATCAATGTCAATGCCCTCATTGATGTTGACCTTTCTGGAGCTTCCTACACTTGGTCTAATCGAAGGGATGGAAGAGAACTTATTCAAGTAAGGCTTGATAGATCTCTTATTATTCCTGACTGGGTCCTTAAGTATAGATGCTCTTTATCTGTTATTAACGGAATTGGATCAGACCATTATCCTATTTCTTTTGTTGTTGATTCTATTAAGGGCAAACGTTGTTTTCCCTTCCAGTTTGAAAAAATGTGGATCTCACACCCTTCCTTGGAAACTTCCATTTCCAAATGGTGGAATATAACTGTGGATGGTTCTCCCATGTTCAAAGTTGCTAAAAAGTTAAGAAATATCAAAGATAACATCAAGGTTTGGAATAAAAAGGTTTTTGGGGATATTTTTGAATCTAAGAGGAAGCTCAAGGAGGAATTAGAACAAATTCAAAATTCTATTCAGAAACATGGTTATAAGAATGTCCCCAAGGCTAAAGAAGATGAGGTTTTAGCCAAATTACACAGCACTATTTCAAGAGAAGAAAATTACTGGAGGCAAAGATCCAGGGCAATTTGGTTAGAGGCTGGTGACAGAAATACTAAAATCTTTCATATGACATCAATGAAGCATAAAGCGGCATGTAGAATTTCCAGATTGATTGTTAATGATAAATTTCTTGTCAAAGATGATGATATAGCTGATGAAATTGTAAGGTTCTTCTCTAACCTTTTGACTGGTAGCAAGGAACTTGACCTTGTTAAGCGACAAGATTTGGTTGAAAATATTCTTAAGATTATTGGACCTGATCAGAATAGGATTTTATCTGTCATCCCCTCATTTGATGAAATTAAAAGAGGTGTTTTCTCCTTCCAAGGGGATAAGGCACCAGGCCCGGATGGATTCCCCATGTTTTTCTTTCAGGAATATTGGCACATTGTTGGGGCTGATGTGGTCAATGTTGTCAAAGAATTATTTAGTTCCAGAAGAATTCTTAAAGAAATCAACTCTGCCTTCATTGCTCTAATTCCTAAGGTGGTTGGAGCTGATTCTATGGGTAAGTTTAGGCCAGTAAGTCTATGCAATTCTTTTTACAAGATAATCTCAAAAGTCTTGACTTCTAGATTGATGGTTGTTCTTCCTCTTGTTATCTCTGAGGAGCAAAAAGTATTTGTCTTGGGTAGGCAGATTTTGGACTCTATAATTCTTGTGCATGAGAATATCCGTTATCTTAATGCTGCAAACAAAGAGGCATTCCTCATAAAGCTGGATTTGACAAAAGCCTATGACAGGATTGAATGGCAAGTTCTTTTTAGGATCATGGAAGCCTTTGGATTTGATGAGAAGGTTATCAAAATCACTAGAGAGCTGATATCTACGCCAAATTTTTCTATTCTTGTTAATGGATCTCCTTCCATATTTTTCAAGTCTTCAAGGGGTCTCAAGCAAGGAGATCCTATCTCGCCTATTCTTTTCACTATTTTGGCAGAATGTTTGAGTAGATTGATTCAAAATTTTAAGGAGAAAAGGATCATCAAAGGATTGCAACCCTCTTCGGCTAATTTCTTCTGCACTCATCAACAGTTTGTTGATGATACTATATTATTGGGGTACTCTTTTGTGAGTGAAGCTTTTGCCTTCAAAAATTATCTCAGCTCTTATTCCCTTGCTACTGGTCAGCAGGTTAACTAGGAGAAATCTACTATTTACTTCATCAACACTCCCTTGTTGAGGCAATAGAGGATTCCTAACATAATTGGTTGTAAGGTTGAGCTACTCCCCTCCACTTATTTGGGCATCACTCTTGGTTTGGCTCCTCTAAACTCTTTCTGGAATTATTCGATTGATAAGTTCAACAAAAAACTAGTTGGATGGAAAGGCTCTATGTTGTCGCAGGCTAGTAAGCTCCAGCTTCTTCAAGCTACCCTTCAGAATCTACCTATTTATGCTCTTAGTTTGTTTAGTATACCGGTCAAATTTGCAGAAGCATTAGAAAGAATTCAGAAAAGATTTCGTTGGTCTGGTGTGGAAGATAAGAAAAGGAATGCTTTGGTTGCTTGGGATAAAGTTTGTGGTCCTAAAAGTAGTGGGGGTTAGGTATCAAATCCCTTAAACCTTTCAATAAATCTTTGTTAGCCAAACAGGTTTGGATGGCCTATGGTATTAAGAGAGATTGGAGTAGGGTGTGGTTTGACAAATACATCCATAATCAGCCCATTCATTCCCTTCTCTATTCTGAAGATATCCCTACAGGATCTTTTATTTGGAATAGTATGATAAAATCTATTAAAGTTGCTAAAGCTGGAACTGACTGGGTCCTTGGCAAAGGTAACAAAATCAGATTTTGGGAGGATGTCTAGATCAAAGATGAGCCTCTTTTTAACCAGGATTGCAGCCATATCATTGAAGATTGTAAAAGGAGGTTTGGTTCTATGGTCTGTAATTATTGGGAGGAGAATAAATAGGTTAGACTTGATGTTGTTTATGTTGGATTTTCTTCGCTCTAGCATGATTTGTTGTCCTTTTCTGTCAGCAAAGAATCAAATGATGTCTTCTTATGGAAGAGTAATCCTAGGGGTACTTTTACTGTTGCTTCTGCTTACAAAAAGATATCAACTCGGGCTTGTAACCCTATATGGACTAAAGTTTGGAATAGATTCCTCATTCCTAAAGTTAATATGTTTTTCTAGCTTGCAATTCATAACAAGATTCTCACTATTGATAACCTAGTCATAAGAGGATTTATGATCCCTAATAGGTGTGAGTTATGTCAGAAAGAGGCTGAGTCTATGGATCATTTGTTCATTCACTGTTCTTTTACCTAGGAAATATGGGCTAAAGTTTGGACGAAATGGAAAGTTGATTGGGTTGTTGATATGTGGTGATTGATCAGCAAAGTACTATACACTCAGCACATATCCTCGTTGGGGTCTAGGGTTGGCCCGGGCCCTGGGAATGCGGGCGGTAGCCTACGGTGGGGGTTCAGGGGCGGTAGTTTGATGAAAACCGACATTGTAATAAAACCCTAAAAAGGCTGACTTTGTTTGGTGCCCTAAAAATGCATGTTATAAGCAGCTGGGATGCTTAAGGTATTGTGACGTTGATGTACTATTTTTGCTAGATAATAAGAAAGATTGGACAGTTGTGTATGGTGGACGTAACCCATTCTAAGTGAACCACATTAAATCTTTGTGTTGTCTGTGTCCTATTTTATACCTTTATCTTTTGTATGTAAATCTGCATATAATTGTTAGTTCATATTTGCTTCATATCTGCTTGAAACCCTAACATGGGCTATGCCGAATAGTTTTAAGGAAGTCCTTTGGCATTGGATTTTCCCTACCAAGCTTCCCATCATCAAGACCCTTTCATCCTTTCTTCTTCCTATGACCTGTTGGCATATTTGGAAGGAGAGAAACAATAGAATTTTTAGGGAGACTAAGTGTTCTTCTCAGGTGGTCTATGAAAATATTTGTAGGGCTATTAAAGAAAACATCAACACCATTCACAAAAGCAACAAGCTATGTAGTTATATTGATATGAATGATAATGAGAAAAGGATTCTAACAGAATGGAAATTAATGAATAAGGTTTGGAAGTTTGATCCGAAGAGTAGAAGAGATAATGTGGTTCGGAGGTTCCCTCCTCATGATTGGGTGAAGGTGAACTTTGATGGTGCAGCTAAAGGAAATCCGGGTAATGTTGGTGGGGGAGGTGTTATCAGAAACTCTTATGGCTTTTGTGTTGTTGTGATTGCTTCTCCCTTTGGAATTCAAAACAACCATGTTGCAGAAGCTCTGGCAATATTAAAATGTCTTCAACTTGACTCCCTTAATATAATTAAGGCTATTAAAGGTATTAGTTGCCCTTCTTGGAATATCCAAAATATCATCGATAAGGCAAAAAAAATGTTAGATTCTTGTGATAGTGTGGTTATTACGCATACCTTTAGGGAAGGTAATAGGGTAGCCGATTTGTTAGCCAATAACGGGGTCATTTTAGCAGAAGATGCTAATTATATCGGAGAATCATCATGTAAGAACAAAGTCTGAGAGCAATTATTTTATGACAGGATCAATGGTACATATTAATCTCATTATTACCCTTCTTGTTTCGGACTTCAATGATAGAGTTTGGATTGAGGTAGATTGTCAAATGATGACCTATCTCAGGCATCACGCTAATGAGTATAGGTGTGAAGGGCCTTATCATATTAAGTACTGGGTTAATTTGCATGTTTTAAAGGGATACTTGAAAAACAAGAAAATTACCTTGGTTTTCGATTCCAGCTTCTTTGTTCTTCAGCATCTGGTCAGTTTGTGCTCCCCTGAGGGTTTCAATTTGAACAACTTATACATTATGGGTGGAAATCTCAACCATAATGAGCCCACCAGCTATGATAGTTGGAAGGGTGAAAGGAAAATTTGGAGAAGGTTGCATAAAAATGGCTTCACTGATTATATGGAGAAATTGCATGGGAACAAGAAGTTTGTTTCCCATGTTTTTGCCAAGGGTTAGAAAAATAATAGAGTTGCTCTATTTGGTCAGACCTGGAGAGTGGATGAAGATTTGGTGGCTGAGGTGACTGGTTTGCAGAAGGACGACATCAAGTTTTATAGAGATCCTGAGTTCTCGGTGGAAGCCATCAAAAATTTCCCCAAGAACGAAGAAGAAAGGGCTCGCCTTGCCAAAAAGGATAATATTTCATATTATCTCCCTAACCAGGTAAACTCCTTTTGGTAGAAAATGTTGAAAGTGTTAATGGAGTATCTTACTGTTGATGGTAGGTTTTCAAAAGTCTATAATTATCACTTTGTTATCCTTAATCACTTTCTCCATGGCTCTAAGATATCTTTGCCCTTCTATCTGGCCTCATCCCTTAATGACAGTTTGGTTGACCATGCGAAGAAACCCAATTCCTACCCCATTGCCCACCAAGGTCTTATTCTGTTAATTTATGAGTATCTTAAGGATAAAGTTAAGGCTAGTAAGGATGATCCCTTTGTGGAGAATGTCCATATCTCTGAGGATTATGACAGTTTTGAGTCTGATGAGGATTATGATAGTCCTCCCCCTAAAATGAAATTGAGGGTTAGTAAGAAAGATGAAGAAGACGTTGAAGAGACGGTTGATCCTAAGAAGGAGCAGGAGAAGGAGGTAGAAAAGGAGCCAAAGCATGAGCAGGAGAAGGAGGTGGAGGGTGAGAAAGGAGACAAGGATAATGAGCAGGGTAAAGAGGATTTTGATGAGTCGGAGGAGAAGGAGAGTCCCTATGATACGGACAACGGGGATGAGGTTCAGAATAATATGGAGGGCAACCCTAGGTCTAACGATTCTGCCCAGGACATGGAGGATTCGGATACTATTTTGAATGCTGCTAGAATAGCTCTCTGGAAATGTTTAATTTCCAGAAGTGGGTGGTTGATAATATTACCAACATTCAGAAAAAATAGAGAGAGTTGGAGCTCAAAATTGATAATGTGGTTAAGGATATTAATGATAAAGGAAAAGAGGAAAATTCTAAGGATAATAGTGAAGCAGAGGATGAAAAAGAAATTCCTGACTGGTCAGAAGGTGAGATCATAAAGGGAGATTTGAAGCACCTGGAGGATGTGGTGAGGACTATCAAAGAAAAGGGTGAGTCCGATTATGAACTAATAAACAATAGGATTAAAAAAATCGAGAGTGCTCCGAGGAAATTCATGGAGCATAGCTTGGCTATGTTGAAGGTGTCTTCCCAAAATATGAATGTGTTGGTTGCATGTCTGGAGAAGGATAAGCAGAAAAAAGACACTGTGATTGTTGATGATGAGTCGGGTTCTAGCTCTGTACAGCACTCTTCCAGACACATAACTAGGCAAAATGCTAAAGAGTTGGAGCTGAAGACTAAAGGTAATCAATAGGTGCAGGAAAGCAAAGAATTTAAAGAGGCAGCAAATGTGATGATGATGCTTGTCAGGGATGTTGAGGAGACCATAAAGATTTTCACCTAGATGTTCTAGTTTTTTTTTAGGTGTGCCAGTTTCTCGCTGATCTTTTTTTGTTCTTTTCTCTGGTTGTTGTCTTTTGTGATGTTCTTTTGCATCCTTTCTTTCTTCGTTTTGTCCTCTCTTGCTTCTCTAATGCTTTTCTTTTCGCTATGTAAGTGGGTTTCGGGTCCCTTAAAACCTATTTTTCCTTAATCAAAAACTATCAGTCCATTCTTCATATGCCATCTTGGAAGCTACCAATGCTTGTCTGAGAAAATCATCTGCAACTAGGAACAGTGGAGTTAGGACACAATGAGGTGTAAATCATGAAAGGTATAATCTTGTTTATTTCATTTACTTCATGTTACTTCATTGGTTGAAGTTAAGTTTCCTCCAGCTTTCCTTTTTATATTTTATGATTGGACTAACAATGTTCAGGGCATTTCTTTAGAGTTCAACTTTAACCTCAACAAAAAAAAAAATTAAGATTCACCAATAGAAATTTATATTTTCTTTCAAAAAAATGAAAGATTTGCCAAGATATTATATATACTTTTTTAGGGAATTTCTTAAAGTTCTTCGTAACAACAAAACAACCAAATGTTCCTTTTGTTGTTGGTATCCTTCCTAGATTCATGCAACAACCTAGAGAAAATTATTGGTTAATAACAAAATAAGTTAAATTTTGAAGTAAACTTCAAGGCAACAAATTTCTCATTGATCAGATATTTCAATTCTAATTTTGAAAGGGACCTGGAAGATAGAAAATATACTTCAAATTTTCTAATGCATCTATGCTTGGCTACCATTTCTTGGAAATCTAAGAAGAGGACAATCCTAACTCTATCCTCTACAAAAGAAAAATATGTGTCGACTTCAAGGCAACTGGGGATATATTCTCTTAAAAGGTTCTTGAAATTTTGCCAAAACACCGAGATTCATCCACATCTCACCAAGTTTACAATTAATCTACAACAAAAATAGTCGAAAATCCAATCCTTCATCATCAAACCAAACATATCCACACAAAGTTTCATTTGATTTGAGATCTTGTGAAAGATGCCAATTCAACTTAGCCAACAAATGTTCTTATTCTTATAAAATGCTTGAAAGAGAAAAGTTTGAGTAGTTTAAAATCACGCTTGCCTTATCTATAACCTCTGAAAATTGAGGAAATAAGTATTAATCTTTATGGGTAAAAATATTCAATTTTTTAAATAGTTTTTGATCGTTTGTTTTATTTGTGGTAGTTTTAACTCACTTGCCCTAAAATAAACGTGTCAATTTTCATTTCCAATACAATTTGCTTTCTTTTTCAAACCTAGCCTCCCACGAGGCTTGGAAATTGATGGTCTAAATGGTTGTTTTTCACTTTTAGACCATATATGACAACCTAAAAATTTATTAGACCATATAGATTGGCATGCTATACTTTCATAAAGTTGTATATATGACACTTTAAGTTATTAATAACCATAAAAATCTATTTTTGATTACGAAAAAAGCAAAAAAAAGAGTGTTGACCCTTAATACAACAGCCCGCGGGCAGTAAAAGAACAACAAACCAGGGGAGCAAGCCCCAAAAAAAAACAAGGTCAAATAGGGGAAAAGGAAAACACTCGTCAAACCATCAACAACCCAGACCCAGCTCAAGGAGGGGGAGAGACACCTGAGCCTTAACAAGTAGGGGATTGGGGGAGCAGGGAAGACTTCCCCTTCTCCCTACAACAAACCACAATCCAGGCGATACCATCATTACATTAGGCCCAATATGGAAAGCTAATGTACTAAGAGGGGAGGGGTGAATCAGTACTTCAAATCCTTTCTTCAACAATAACTTTAATGTTATGCATAAACCAAAAACTGTTGTAACATAACATTAAGCTAAAACAAATAAATAACAATCATACATGATTCACTCCATAACACATATATTTTGGTTACGCAAAAACTCTTGGTTAGAGAGAAAAACTATGGTGGGGATGGCACCCACAACTTCACTACTGCAATAATAAAGGTTGCTCGGTTAGAGCTACATGTTTAGCTATTTTTGATAGCTTACCCTGTTAGGAGTATCAAGATCGTTAGATCTACCTTGCTAAAGGATTTTACAACACTTATTCTAAATGTTGCACCTGGTTAAAGGCTTTACAATTTATAGACTTTGTTAGAGTCTTTTACCCTGTTAAAGGTTTCTCTTACAACTCAAAATATTACAAAAAAATCTTTACAAATATCTGCAACTTTACATCTGAAATGTTATAGCAGATTCTATGTGCTCAAAATGAGATTACCTTGCTTATAGCATACCTCGGTAATCCATAAAGTAACTCAGTAAACCCTTCTGTTTACTTTGTTCCTTGACTGTTCTCTGAACTCCTTCTCGGTGACCTCTGTGTCTCCAATAGTCACAATACTCAGTGCTTCCTTATCTATTGCACATGTCTTGCTTCATATATCTCTTTGTTTGATCCTTAATTCATGTTGTTTAAATAGATCTCTTATGTCGGTGATCTGTTCATTGCTTCGATCTTACAAACATGATTTATCGAATGAATAACCATACAAAATATTTCATTGGATAGATGACCTCAAGATCATACAAAATCTTTAAGTACAATTTTCAATGTGATAACGGTTCTTTGTTCCTCGATCTTGTAACACATTTCCCATGTGTGTCTAGGTTCAATGAATCTGGTAACACGTTTCACTCGGTGTGTGTTCACTCGGTATATCATTTTTGCTGCTCGGTAGAAAGAGAGTGTTACTCGGTAGACAAATCGGTGTATACTAGGCTCTGTGACTACTTTGTTCTATAACCGACTGCTCTGTGCTTATCGACTGAATATTTTGATAGTAGTAACTGACTAGAGTATATAGAATGACTTTGGACATAAAACTAATGGCAACTTAGTAAGTAGTAACAATATCCCCTTTTGACATTAGTTGAGATGTTTGACAAAACTTCTTTCAAAGTCATAACTCAAAAATCTATATACTTACAAAATTTGACTAATCAGACAGTATATACATTTGTCAATAAAATAGTATATTCAGATATACTCCCCTTATCAATATACTGTACAAAACTCTGATTATGCATGCGCTGTGATCAATATTTTGTATTAACTTCTCGGTTGTCACTGCTTAATTCACTGCTTCCCTTGTCAAAATTAACTATGCATTTGGATACTTTGTTCTGCTCGGTATACTCCCCTTGTATACTACACTCCCCCTTTGATACTTTGATACTATACTCCCCCTTTTTGACAAACATCAAAACTTAGTTACCATTTGGTGGAGGCAACTAGTCAAAAATAGATTTGTACTTTGTCCTTGCATCGGTAAGAGTGGCAGAGAGGGCATCCTTGACACTATCCATGAGTGAATTATGAGCTGTAATGTCAACTAACAATGAAATTAGTCCATCTAAGGTACTTCCCTCTGGTTGAGTGGATAGGGAGGTAGCCTTGTTGATCTGTTCTTGGACGGAGGACAAGTGTGGAATGAATAAGGTTTGAAGAGTCATAATGTCCATCCTTATTTTGTGCTCTTCATTCCTAAGTTCCAATTGTTGAGCCATGAGCTTTTGTAACTTTGTATAGAAATGCTGAATACAATTTGACTCAGTGGTCAACTTATTTGAGAGATCGGTGATCTCTTTCTCAATCACTTTTGTTTTATTTTTGATATCTTTAATGAATAAAGAGAATGTACAGAGTTTCTGAAATAAATAAAGAATGTGCTTGAGTTGAGGGGACAACTCAGCAATAAATTTGACAAGTTTTACTTTGCCAATAGCAGTGGCTTTCTGTACCTCTTCAATCATTTTTGCAGTGAGCTCTTTGTCCTTTAACTTGCTCAAATATTCAAATGCGTCTACTCCAGATGTCTCGATCTGATTGAGGAGTTCATCCAGCTGAATATGGATGGCTGCATCTTTTGACACTGTAGCTTCAAGTAGCATATCTGTTAATAGTGCTTTCACCTTCTGAAGTACTTTCTTTTTCTTTTGAATAGCCGTTTGTTTTTCCTGTTCTGCTTTGGCTTTGCATAGTTCACCGAAATCAATGAGTGCTTGCCCTTTTAATTTGGATATGCCTACATTTGGCAACACTATTGGTTTTAACAAATCTAATTTGAGACTATGCTTTTTCATTTTCTTTTCTTTAGTTTTCACCGGTTGAACTAATATAATGGCTTGGGAGGCTTGTTGACCCTCGGTAGGTTGCTTAGTAGAGGCAACACTTTTGTCAATTTCCTGAACCTCTGATGTAGCCTTCGGTGAATTCTTGCTCGGGGTCTCAGTTGTAACATTTTCAGTGCTAGAAGGAGCTTGAGAAGTATGTTCCCCAGTGGCCTAAGAAATAGCTTCTCCTTCTATAGACTTGTGACCGTCTGTTCCTTGTTCAGTATCCTGAGGGGCCTCGGTTGAAACAAGCTAAGTGACTGGAGGATAGGGCTAAACTTGTTCCAAAACTAACTCACTGGATACCAGTTTGGCATATGCATTCCCCTCTATCATTTCCTGTTCTTGTGCCTCGGTGTCCAATATATCCTCATCAATTTGTATAGTGTCAGCAAGGTCTTGCTCGGTGATATCAGGATCTTGCTCGGTGACATCAACTATTTCAACTTCAACTTGCTCACTAGCATTCTTGATTCGAAATATTTCCTGCCATTTTTCTTTGGTCTCATTCTCTACATCCAAATAAAGGCCATTCATCAGTTTCAAGGCTCTTTGCTTGACTAGGAAGTTTGTGTGGTAGTTTTTCAGATGTTCATTGATCTCATCTACCGACATGTCTGGAAAGAGATGTACCAGACTTCTTTCTCTCATCTTCTTTTCCGAGTCCATGGCATATTTCCACCTGTTATCAATATGTGAATACAATTTTTTTGGAAGAGAATTAGTTACTTCCAATGGGACCAATCGGAATTTCATAAGAGTGCAGATTACGGCTTCTTCAATTTGTCTCTTTTCTACATTAGATCTGAAGTCATATTTTACATATCTGAATGCTCCAAATCCACCATATTGCTTCAGATTAGCACAAAAGTTATCAACACTATGTACTTCTTCCTTTTTACTCTTGACAATCTGAAATTTACTTTTGTCTTCAGATTCGGTATCACTGGACTCTTTAGTCAAAATAAGTCTCCGAGTAGATTTCTTATAAGTTTTTGTTACCTTTGGTGTGGCAACATTCTTTGGTTTCTTACTCGGTGACACTGCAGATGATCTTTTGTTTGGGCGCTTTACTGAAGAAGTCGATGATACCTTTGATGTATCTTGTTTCTTCCTTTTCAAAACTTTCCCTTTAGGCAACTCGGTGCTCAATGTAATAGCTGCCTCTTGGGCTTCAGATTCCTCGGTGATAACTAGAGTGCCCTTGACAAATGTGGAGGAAGAACCTTCTCCAAATTTCTTCGTTAATGCCTTGATCATTTTTGTTGCTTTCCTTATAGCCTTGGGTACTACAATGCTAATCTTAACTTTCTCTTTAACTTCTTCATAGGTTCCATACCTGATTTCTGTAGCATGCCTTGGAAGTGTAAGAAAAGCATCTATCTGTTGTTGTGTGATGTCAAAATCAATCTCATAACCCATAGGTGGCAAAGATTGAATTCTCGGTTCCACAGCATTAACATAGTAGTAGTCGGTGTCTACTTCAAAGCATATGTCATCCTTGTATTTCTCTACTAACTTGGGTGGAATTCTATACCTATTATGCATCTTTTCCTGAAACTTGCTAAAGTAATCATCCATAATATCATTAAAGTTATCACCTAGCCGTTTGACGAACTCATTGATTTGATGGATGATTGGTCGGTGTAACTCTCAAACTACATTACCGACTGATGGAAAGAATTTCTCAAAATAGAAAAACATGCATACCAAAAGTGATCCAAACTTCAGTGTGTTAGCCGAGTTGTTCTTCTTCGGCTTCCTTATGGTGTTTAGATTCTCAAACAAGTTTTTCAACAATACTTCACATAGATCAATTTTCATTCTTTTCTTCACAATTTTATATGTTAAATCAACTACTGCACAGGGTACATTGTTTTCCCTTGCCGATTGAAAGAAACAATAACCTATGACTCTAATTGCAAACTTCAGCTTTGCATCTATGACATTGTTCAGTTTCAGTCCTCTGCAATCAGATTCAACTCCGGTTAAAGTGATCAATTCCTTTTGTGATATCATTTTCTGAGCTCGGCCATGATCAAAAATAGGGTAACTAGTGACCAAGTGAATGATTTCCTTGGTGATCTTGAATGGTTGCTCCTCTAACCACATGAAATCATCATGAACTCTGCTCAGAACAAACTTGACCCACTGGGGTTTGAAGACTCGCGGGTAGGTTAGAGCTTCGGTCAATCCCTTGATTTTAATGTGTTCATACTTGCTATCCAATTTCCCATCAGCACACAATTCATCATATGTGTTCTTGATCTCAACATGACCTAGTTCCTCAACACGATAGTTAGTGAAGAATCTAACATCCTCAACTAGTAAAACCCTATCCGGAATGAGTGAAAATGCAATTTTATCATCCGGTTCAGATGCTACTTTGGGAGTTAGAGAGTATTTTAGTGAGGGATTTTCAATGTTCTCAACAACAACTGGCTTCTGGATCTTAGGTGCCATTTCAAATTTTGGATAATCACTTAACAAAAGATCCTTAGGGTTTGAAAACTTTTAAACAGTGGACGCTTTCCACTTAACAAATGTAAAACAGATATTCACAACTGATATGATCGGTAAACTAGCTTGACAATGCATTGTGATTGATGTAAATACCTTGAATTTCGGTTCGGAGGAGGTTTGATCGCCTTTGAATCGCTTTGCTCTGCTTTCTTGAAAACTTGGTAAGTGTAAAATGACCGCGCAAAAGCTTTAAGTACACAATATACCTTATCAAGATTCATGCAGTTAGGTCAGAAAACATTAAATGCACTTGGTACCACTTCCTTTTTATGCTTTTACCGAGTACCCAGACTTCCTGTATTTACCGACTAGATAGGCTTCCAAAAGACTTGATAAACATTTTCAAATTTCCTAATGCATCTTTAGTTATGCAGATTTTGAATTAGGTACATGATAAAACAGGAATTGTTTAAGATTTAACCTTGAGAGAATGCAGTCCCTTCATACCTTTATCGATTAATTTGGAATAGGTGCACCTAACTCGGTAGATAAGGTGCTTTCTTCATTTGACACAATTTCCTTCTATTTCCAAATCATCTATAATTTGCCTTTTATTTCCTCAGTGTCTCCTCTAGGTTGATCTCTGCAATCTCTAGCCAAGTGTCCAACTTTGTGACAATGAAAACATGCCATACCAGGATTTCTTCATGATCTTCAGTTGTTCATACCAAACCTTATAAAGCAGTTGGCACTTATATGTCCATATCTTCCATAGCATTCACACCATATCCTTGTATAGTAATCCCATGGTACTGCAGAATACTGTCGGTTAGGATCTCTGTGTGTTCGGTAGCCTCTAGTATTTGCTCAGTGTACAAACCACATATAGTTTTTTTGCTTAAACCAACACTTCTCGGTACTATGTCCATATCTATTGCAGTTTTTACAAAACCCTTTGAATTTTGCCTTCTGATAATTGCTAGCAGACTTTGTCCTACATTGGTTAGATGTGTGACCATATTTATTGCAATTGTGTTAATAACCATTAGACCTAGTGACATTCGGTTGCTTACCTTTTCTGATTTGGCACATGTTAGCAGTATGTCCTTGTTTTCCACAGTAGTTGCAAATAAGTTTCTTTCCTTTGATGTTCTTCTTGTTTCCAGCTTGCTTTGATGATTCTCCTCTCTCTGTATTGTGGATTCCCTTCTCAGTAGAGTCTTTTCCTTTGTAACCGAGTCCTGCAACTTTTCTTTGGATTTCTTCTTTGTTTCAAGTTCATCGGTCAATCTTGATAGTTCAAGTTTTAATGCTTGATTCTCATCATCTTTCAGATTTTCTTCATGATGTGCATAACCCAATTGATCTAACAGATTTTGTTGAATCCCAGTCAACCTTGTGATTTCATCATTCTTTTCAGATACTAATGCTTCAAGCTGTTGTTTTTCTCTTTCTAGATCTCTTACTTTATCCTCAGTTGTCCTCAATGCATCCAGATTTTCAGTCATCTGTGTGTTGAAATGTTCATGTCCTCTTTTCATTGCTTTTAGCTGATCAGTCAGTGCTTTGTTCTTTTCTTTCAGTTCTCCAATCATCTCTTCAGTCTCTTCAGATATACTGTTCTCAGATGATGTCTCAATTTGTTCCACTAACTCTTGAGAGTCCTGCAAATCATCAGACAATCTTCTTCTGACTTTCAATGATTTTTGCATTTGTCTTTGCATGTCTGCAATCACTTGATTAGCATGATCAAACTCTTCTTGCAGATACACAATTCTCCGAGATTGTTTATAGCCTTCCATTGATAAGATCTTTTTCTTTAGACTGTTAATCCCTTTTCCAAGATTGAAGCTCTGATACCAATTGTTAGGCCCAATATGGAAAGCTAATGTACTGAGAGGGGAGGGGTGAATAGCACTTCAAATCCTTTCTTCAACAATAACTTTACTATTATGCATAAACCAAAAATTGTTGTAACATAACATAAAGCTAAAACAAATAAATAACAATCATGCATGATTCACTCCATAACACATATATTTTGGTTACGCAAAAACTCTTGGTTAGAGAGAAAAATTGCGGTGGGGATGGCACACACAACTTCACTACTACAATAATAAAGGTTGCTCGGTTAGAGCTACATGTTTAGCTATTTCTGATAGCTTACCCTGTTAAGAGTATCAAGATCATTAGATCTACCTTGCTAAAGGATTTTACAACACTTATTCTAAATGTTGCACCTAGTTAAAGGCTTTACAATTTATAGACTTTGTTAGAGCCTTTTACCCTGTTAAAGGTTTCTCTTACAACTCAAAATATTACAAAAAAATCTTTACAAATATCTGCAACTTTACATCTGAAATGTTATAGCAGATTCTATGTGTCAAAATGAGATTACCTTGCTTATAGCATACCTCAGTAATCCATAAAGTAACTCAGTAAACCCTTTTGTTTACTCTGTTCCTTGACTGTTCTCTGAAATCCTTCTCAGTGACCTTTGTGTCTCCAACAGTCACAATACTCAGTGCTTCCTTATCTATTGCACATGTCTTGCTTCATATATATCTCTGTTTGATCCTTAATTCATGTTATTTAAATAGATCTCTTATGTCGGTGATTTGTTCATTACTTCGATCTTACAAACATAATTTATCGAATGAATAACCATACAAAATATTTCATTGGATAGATGACCTCAAGATCATACAAAATCTTTAAGTGCAATTTCCAATGTGATGACGGTTCTTTGTTCCTCGATCTTGTAACATGTTTCTCATGTGTGTCTAGGTTCAATGAATCTGGTAACACGTTTCACTCGGTGTGTGTTCACTCGGTATATCATTTTTGTTGCTCGGTAGACAACTCAATGTATACTAGGCTCTGTGACTACTTTGTTCTATAACCGACTGCTCTGTGTTTACCGACTGAATATTTCGGTTGTAGTAACCGACTAGAGTATATAGAATGACTTTGGACATAAAACTAATGGCAACTTAGTAAGTAGTAACACATTAGGACCAACAAGAGAGAGAGATCAAGCGGGGAGGACCCCACAGGGTTACAATCAGTAACACCAACAGAGTGTTGTTGCAAAACAGTAGCAGACTGCCACAGAGGAACAACATCAGGAGTAGAGTCAGTAGGAGTAGAGTAGAGTTGCAAAACAAGGGCCACGGGAGTTGAATCCTTAGGGATAGAAGAAGTCATAACTATGGCATCAACAGTAGCATCAGCAACGAGGCACATCATCCCGAGAGGTGAGCTCATCCTCCTGAGAGGAGCCAACTGAATCAAAATCAGTAGCATAGATACTCAAGTGATCATCTGTAGCATCTTTCCACCAGGTAGCAACACCTTTGTGACACAAAACGGAGCAGTCCAAAGCTAAATGACCTGTAGAGAAGCATTTTCGATAGCGAAAGGGGAGACCCTCAAAATCCAATTGTTGTGTCTAAGGCCTATCCCCAACCATAAGAACCACATCCCCCGAGAGAGGCAAAGAGATATCAATATCGATTAAGATACGAGCAAAAGTGGAATGGCCCATTGACGACATGGCATCATCAACCTTCAATAAATGGCCAATAGAGTTATCAATGGCCTCGTAGCAAGAATGCTCCCATAAATGAAGGGGAAGATTCGAAAAGCGAACCCAAACCAGACACAC